>NC_082674.1:73047044-73347044 GCF_025265405.1 Mesoplodon densirostris
AAGCCAATTCTCAAGCCAATTCTTTGAGATTGAATGAAATGAGAAAAGTTGAAGTAGAGAACATGGGGGCGCTGAAGGAGCTCATTTCTGAAAGCCTCCACTCTCTCAAGTTATAAATCAAGGTTTGCGACCAGATCAAGAGTAATGGAATTCTGAGCTTAGGAAGAGTGGGAACATTTATGAATAAGGCCTCTGAAGAATGAGGGGGAGTCAACGGGTGAGTCGAATCTGGCACCAACAGAACAAAGAAATACAAGTTGAAAACTATAGATGATGTGAATTTTCTTCTAGCATTGCCTGCCATCTGGGTATAGGAGTGGAAATCAATTGTTGGAAAAAAAAAAAAAAAGGGTGGCTATGATAGGTCAAGAGAAACAAATGAGAATGCTGGTAAGAAGTGGAGTTGAAGCAAGAGACTGAGGAAAAGTTATTGGCTTAGAAAAGTGCAATAAGCTTGATTTAATGGGAGAGGATGGAAGGATAAGGAAACAATGAAATGGGAGAATTTGAGAGTTTAAGGTATCAGGTGGCAAGAAGCTGGGGTTATATTCCCTAGTGGTAAGAAAGAGAACTAACTCTGAGGTCAGAGTGTCCCATATGGTATACAACCCCAAGATGGTAACAGAGAAAGGAGGTGAAATACAGATGCAGCCAGGTATTAAAATCAATAAAGACAGAGAGTATCTTAGAGGTCAATGGAAAATATGGACTAGGATAGGTGATAGACAATTTCAAATAGGGAGAAGTTACTGAAGGAGACTAGATCTTTTTTATTTTAAGAGACATACAATGTACTGTAGACATTTTAAATTCTCTCATTGAAACTGTCAATATTAAGAAATTTACTTGGAATCACATTATTCCCTTAATTTTTTCACAGAGCATATTCCATTTACTGTGTAGTTCATCATCTTCTGGACATGTTCTATGTAATATACTTGTAAGCACAGTCGTTTCAATTGGGCAAAATTTACTACCAATAAAACCTGAATTTAACTTGTCACGTATTTCCAGTGGCAACCAATGGTCAGGTGCTTCAATATTACAGATTTCAATTCTTCCGTTCTTTATGTCTAGGAATACTTTAATTTCCAAGTGTGAATGTTCATATAACACAGTGAAGGAAGTGTTTACACTGAACTTTGGAGTTTTGCCATATATCCATTCCCAGGCCTGTAGTTCTTTGGCTATGCTGTTTATTCCAGGAAACAGCGTCTCGTCTGTTGGGTTTATTAGGTGAATGTGATTATCGATTTGATGAGATGCAGCATACTCTGTGGCAATAGCATTTATCACTACTTCACAGGTCAGAGTGGGATCTTTTTCCATAGGATTTTTTACTAAGGCAGGTGTGCTCGCAGTGGCAGTGCTCCTGATCCCTTGGTAAGGGCTCTTCAGCAAAGATGACAAGAAGGTCCCATTGGTACTGCATAGCAAAGTGCAGTGGTGATAAGCAGCGGTCTGGCCAATCTTGGAAGCTGTTCCTGAGATTTTAAACTGTCCATCAAGGAAAAGGTCAAACCTTTTGGTAGCCTGCACATCCAGCTGCGGCTGGACAGCCTTCAGAGCTTTAACAACTAATTTTAGATTTTGCATCCTATTGTACTTTTTTTTGGTTGTAAAAGAAGTCAAGTTGATGTTACCCATATCATGGTAGACTGTTCCTCCTCCACTTCTCCTCCGAGCTAGTTTTACACCTTCTTCTCTCATCAGATTCAGGTTACATTCCTGCCAAGGGTTCTGATGCCGACCAATTACAACAGAGGGAGAATTCCTCCAAAAGAAAAGAACCGGCTTGGCTTCTAGATTCATATGGTCATGGATCCAGTCTTCTACAGCCAGGTTTTGGTAAACATCATTGGAAACTGACTGTAAAATGAGCCCACTTTTAACTGTGTCTTTAAAACCAGCTGCTGGGACCTTGAGGTTACAAAGTAACTGGAAGCAATTCTTCATTGAAAATGGGATCAGCATGCTTTTAAAAATGGAAGACAAACAAATTAATGATTGAGAAAAAGAAAATTAAATTCTAGTTTGTAGCTATCAGTTCTTGGTTATTTAATCCAAACTTATTTAAGTATCCAGTCTGGTTGCTTTTCTTGCCTTTTAGCCTTATCATTAGTCTTTAGCAAAAATTGTACAACAGAGTACTCAAAGGAAATAAATCAGACAAACCTCAAACTGTTTTAGTTGAAGTGGAATAAGGGCACAGATTTTTCAAATAATAAAGCTGAAAATACATTATGTAATATATCTCAAAGACAAACAAATTATTTTGAATTCACAGGTAATACACATTATTTGAGAAAAATGAGAAAATACAGACAAGCAAAAAGAGCAAAATAAAAGAAACCATAACATGACCACCCGGAGATAATCCCAATTAACACTTCAGTGTGTACCCATTTTTTTTATGTGCATGTGTAAAATACACACACACACTTTTCCCCACCAAAAGTGGAACCATACTCATTTCATTCAATGCTAAACCTATTTTTACATCCGTTTTAATGTCGTGTTACATTCCATTGTCAAGATAACACCACCGTTTACTCAACCAATCTCTCAGTTTGTAAGTTTAGATGGTCTCTAGTTTTTCTATGTTATTAACAATGTATTCATGAACATCTGTCTGAAAAGCTTTAATTATGTCCTTGTAGTACATTAAAAATAATTCCTATTTAACTTTGAGATACATGTTTACTGGCAGCCTGTTTTATTTAGATCAATATTAAATTAGGATGGACCCCCTGAAGTCAGGGGAGAGGTGGTCAGAGTAGCAAGGTTAAATAGAAAGGCTAGGAACAATTTTATTATGTTTTGACACTTTACACATTATTTGTGTTAGCAGTGCTGATGAAAAGGCTGAAAATACTAGCTATAATAATGAAGTATTTTGACTAGTTATGGTTGTAAAGAAACCATTCTATTCCGATTTCATTTCTTAGAATGGTCATAATTTTCCTTTAGGTTAAAGACCTGGGAAGGACTGGGTTATTAAAGCCCAGAACTAGGCCACATTCTTTTGTAGTTATATCCTAGATGCACAATTCCTAGGGTAACAAGTCTTCATATTTTCATCACTCTTGACATATCTTGATAAATTATGCTACAGAAAAGCTGAACCAATTTACACTCTATCTAGAAAGGTCAGGAGAGGTGTAACAGAGGAAGGGATACTTGAACTGAGTCTCGAAATCTGATGTTTTTTACCACGTTGATGGGTGTAGCATGTTCCAGGCAAATGCAAAGACAGAGAGTCCTCCAACAGTAAGGCATGTCTTGGGGACTCCCTCCTCAAAGGACTTCCACTACCAGTCTTCCAGCTCCACTGAAATCTTTGGCTGTGCTGTCCTAGGAAGCCTCTGCAGCCAGATGCCGTTTCTTTGGTTAAACTCTTTGTTCTTGGTTCTGTTTGACCAAATTTGATACAGTCCCTCCTTCACTGAACAAATGTTTATGGAGTGCCTACTAGGCACAAGGTAGAATAAAGAAGGGGAGGAGACAAATTCATGTAATTCTAAAGCATTTGGCCTTTTTCTAAAAGCAGCTGGATCTAGTGAGGTGTTTTAAGTGGGAAAGTGTTAAGTCAGCCATTATACAAAACTGCTTCTGCTGGCAGTGTTGAGCATGGATTAAAAACAGATAGACTAGGGGCAGGGAGACGGTTTAACCGACCCATGCAGTTGTCCCAGTTAGAGATAATGAGGGCCTGAATGAGGGTAGCAGACACTGAGAAGGGATGGACAGGAGAACATTAAGGTCACAGACTGGTCCTTGCCTTCAAGGAACTCACTATCTAGTGGGAGACACTAAAAACCAAGGAAGGTGATAATTAAAATACGGTGTCATAAGTGCTATGACAGGGTAAGTACATTAGAAGGCCATTTAACCTTCTCATGATTGGAAGTGACATTGAAGTTGAGACATAGAAGGGGTAAGGAAAAGTATTCCAACAAAGTACAATAGCTTGGAGGAAAAGAAGACCCATTCAAAGAATTCGAAGAATTTAATTCAATTGGCTGGTATTTAAGAGTGCAGGAATGGGGAGCTGCAAGAGATAAGGAGGCAGAAGTAGAGATCAGATTATGAAGAGACTTAAAATACACGTTAGGGACTTCCCTGGTGGTCCAGTGGTTAGGACTCTGTGCTTTCACTGCAGGGGGCATGGGTTTGATCCCTGGTCCGGGAACTAAGATCCCACAAGCCTCCAGCCAAAAAGATCCATGTTAAATACTTGAACTTCACCCTGAGGGTGATGAGGAGGTGCTGAAGAGTTTTACAGATGTATACTTCAGAGACATTGCCTAGAGATTTAAGCAGGGAGAATCTTGCTATTTGGTCATTGGTTCAGTGAGGGTGACAGAAAGAAGTCAAGGGTCCTTTATGGTATGATTACGAGCCAGCATTCAAATCCCAACTCTGTCTCTTCCCAGCTAAGGCAGATTAGTTGACTTTTCTGTGCCGCAGATCCCTTATCTGTAATATGTGGGTAACGACAGGACTCATATCAGGATTAAATGAACTAATACATGTAAAGTGCTTTTAAGAGTGCCTGGCACATAGAAAGTACACAGGATGTTACCTCTTTTATTCATTTTATGCATACCCTGACTTCTGGCCTGGGAAATGGGTGGAAAGAGGTGACATTTCCTAGGACAGATTTCATAGGAAGAGGAGATATGGGGTGAAGATAACTGGTCCGTTTTGACTGCATTGAACTTGAGAGTCTTTGGCTACCAGCAGCCAATGGCACAGAGCTGAAGAGATGGTAACTAAGGGCTCCAGAATTGATCCAATTAATGTATTAATAGTGCTCAAAATATCTGTATTCATCCAGGCATTGTGGATACGGTGTGAGTGAAACACAGCAAAGATATTAATTCAAGAGAGCTTGCATCTACTACGCAACAGACATTGTTCTTGGCACTTGGGATTCATCAGTCAACCAAATCCAGGGAGGTGATGAGGACCATATGAAAAAGGAAAGGGAACGTAGGAAACGTGTATGTGAGAGGAACTGGGCTGCTATTTAATTTAATTTCATTTATTATTTATTTATTCATTCATTCATTTATTTTGGCCACGAGGCATGTGGGATCTTTGTTCCCTTACAAGGGATTGAACCCATGCCCCCTGCAGTGGAAGCACCAAGCCTTAACCACTGAACCGCCAGCGAAGTCCCCAGGCTGCAATTTCATATAGGGTTGTCAGGCTAGGCTTCATCAAAAAAGTGACCAAAAAAGCAGACTGAGAGTAAGTCAGAAAGAGAAAAACAAATATCGTATATTAACGTATATATGTGGAATCTAGAAAAATGGTACAGATGACCTTATTTGCAAAGCAGAAATATCAACAGAGATGTAGAGAACAAACCTATGGACACCAAGGGGGAAAGGGGGGGTGGGATAGATTGGGACTGACATATATACACTACTATGTATAAAACAGATAACTAATGAGAACCGACTGTATAGCACAGGGAATTCTACTCAGTGCTCTTTGGTGACCTAAATAGGAAGGAAATCCAAAAAAGAGGGGATATATGTATACGTATAGCGGATTCACTTTTCTGTACAGCATAGACTAACACAACATTGTAAAGCAACTATACTCCAATTAAAAAAAAAAGAGAGAAGCAGACTGAAAGTCAAGGGAGTTAGGCTGAGCGCCTACTATGTGCCAGAAACTGTTCTAGGCACCTGAACACATAAACAAATAGGACCCTGTGAGGATGTAACATTTCCACTGAGCCTCGTAGGACAAGAAAGAATCACACACAGAGTGAGAGAAAGTGGGAACACAGGGATGTCTGAGAAAACCTGAATGCCAATTTATTAATTTACAAAGAGAACTATAGGCTATCAACCGGATATTCAGATCGGCCTGTCCAACTACCCTCTCATCATAAGTTTGCTTGGTGAATACTGAATCCGGACAAAAGGATGGAGTTATACGACTTCACTGTCTGGTGGAATGAGCCTTGAGGAAAGCGCCTCTCAGCTCCTGGGCTCCGGAGAGATCCCACTGTTAACGCCAGGACACCCTGTCTCTCCCAGAGGAGGCCTGGATTCATCCGGTCAGGCGCACCTCTCTTTTACTCCATGCTTCAAAAACAGATCAGACCTCCAGCTGCATGATGCACAGTCTTTTTTTAGTTGTCAGGATACTGTCAAGTCCTGAAGGCCTGATAAAATTTTGTCTCTTTAACTTGGCATATCTCTACTCTTACCTTTTAATTATTCATTTTTATCGTTTTTGAATCAGAGGACAATCATATTTCCATGTTCAGGGGTTGGGGGGACACTTCTACCACCACTTTGCATTTACCAAACCTGCTTCTCCATCATCGAACAGAAAGCAAAAAATAACAGGACCCCACCTACCCTCCGAGGCAGGCCCAGCGCCTTCAAAAAATCCTCCCCAAGTTTTATCTTGCCATCTTGCCACCTCTTAGTACATAACTTATCCAGTCTCAGGACAGCCGTGTGCCTGTTTGATTTCGCCTTTTTGCTTCTCGGTGGGCGCGCACAGGGCTGGCACCCAACATGTCTAATTTTTTGACCCTCCAGTGTTCCGGATAATCCGTTCCTAACCGTGGAGCTAGGTCTTCCCAAGCTCTGACCGGACACTTCAGGGCGTGCAGCGCCAGCCGTGCGCACCGCCCCAGGGTCTCAGGTCCCCGCCCGCTGCCTGTCCTCGGGGCCCACGCTGCCTGCCCCGCCCCGCCTTGCCCCGCCTCCGGTTTCACGCACCTGAGGCTTCCGGTCGCGGCCAAGCAGCGCGCGGGCCCGTGGGGGAAGGACGCGTGCGACCCACAGGCCCGTCCTGCTGCGCACGCAGCCGACCCGCCCGTCACCCCGGCCCGCGGGGGGCGGGGCACCGGAAGCGCTGCGTGGGGGCGGCGCCGGGGGGTGCCGGAGGGTCCTTCCGACCGGCCGAGCTGGCGCCGAACCAGAGGAGAGGCAGGGACGCCGCCCACGTTCGAATAATAGTATCAATAATATCGAAAGTCCTAGAGCCCCAGGGCAGATGGAGGTTCCCTGCGTGACAGCCCAGAGCGTTAGCGGGGAACAGGTTAGGAGCGGGGTTGAGTCAGTCTGGAGAGGCGCCCGCTTGGTACCTAGAGCAGTCGGGTCGGATGTTCTTTACTGAACATCCAGGCATTGCGCGGGGCTTTGCACGTCTCATAGTCCAAAGGGCAGGCAACTCCACTTGGAAGGGGACGAAACTAAAATCGGTTTTAAAAGATAAATGGCATTTAAAGGAATAAACGCTGGTATTCCCAATACAGAGATGGTAACAGGTAGGAAGAAGTGGGTCGGAGAACAAACACACTGAGGGCAATGAACGTTACCACTTGGGGTGTCCCTCGGTGCAGCTGGCAAGAAAATTCTTGTGGCTTAGCCAGATGGGAAATTCCCCCGACAGGCAAAGTTCCAGGTAACTATAGCTGCGTAACAAACTGCCTCAAACGCCAGTGGCTTAACACAACGATTTATTCTAACATGTATATGGTCAAGGCTTGCTCACGTGGCTTCCTTCATTCAGCACAGGCTGGCTGAGCGGGGTGGTCCAGGACGGCCTTATTCACACCCTTGGCGGTTGGTGCTGGCTGGCTGATGGGGCACCTCCGTTCAGGGCTAGCCTTGGAAGGAGCACTTTGGCCACATTCTGTGGTCCAAAGCACCAGCAAAGGCAGCCCAGAGTCAAGGGGTGGAGAAATGGACCCCACCTCTTGATGAAAGGAGCCCAAAGAATTTGTGGTCATCTGTTTCAGTCTTCCACAGAAATCAATCTCTCTTTTGGCTTCGAATAGAAACCATCAAGACTTGCATCTTGGAGTAAGAAGCTCCAGTGTTCACAATTTGGTGATGCCGATACGATGACCAGGGCTCCATATAAAGCTACAATAAAGACACAGTGGCTCCTTATTTATTTAGTATTACCCTCTTGATTGAAGTCACTGAGTAATTAGTCTTTCTTGGATTATGCAGGTGGGAATGGATTCCGTGCATAGTTAGTCCCAGTAGGAGTTTTCCAAGTTCTCATTAAAAAGAGCCACGCAATTCTGTTGCCCTTTGCTTATATTACATCTTTCTAAATTCCATTTCTCTGGAATCTGAGGTGGTACAATTTTTCCCCCCTAATTTCCTACCGAAGTGTATTTCAAGAATGGATCCGTCCTCCCTGCTCCTAGACTTCCATCCTGTGGTCATCCTTAACCCCTCTCCTACTTCTTCAGCTTCTCCACTCGATCCTTCTGCTGACACTCAAACACAACCTCCATCTCATCTTCCATCTCTCATGCTGTCTACTCCCCTTCAGAGTTGAGCTTCTTTGTGGAGTTGCTACACATCCAGTATCCACTTCCTCACTTCCCATTTGTTTTCCAACCTACTCCAACATGGATTCTGTCCTGTTATTCCACCAAAAGTGCTTTTTGCAGGGTGAGCAAAATGGGTGAAGATGATTAAAATGTACAAACTTTCAGTTATAAGATAAGTAAGTCCTGGGGATGTAAATGTACAGCATGGTGACTATAAAAATACTGTACTGTATACTTGAAAGTTGCTAAGTGAATATATCTTAAAAGTTCTCATCACAAGGAAAAAAAATAACTATGTGTTGATAGATGTTAACTTCTTACAGTGATCACTTTGCAATATATATGAAATCATTATGTTGCACACCTGGAACTAATATAATGTCATATGTCAATTATATCTCAATTAAAAAAATTTTTTTAAATAATAAAATTCTGTAAATCATTAAAAAAGTACTCAAGGATGATGGAGAATTAGGTCAGCTACTTACTCTCAAATGGTTGGGAGGAGAGGGAAAGCCATTTGTACTATGCTTGCAACTTTGCTGTAAATTTGAGATTGTTTCAAAATAAAAGGGAAATAATGTATGTTAGGTGTCTGGCATTGTAATAAAGACTGTGAGCACCCCACCCAGGTCCCCTTTACCCTTAATTCATCATCCATTCTCCAGCTGGTGTGAATGAAGGAGCTAGCAGGCACAGGCACACCAGAGTGATTCACCCTGCCTCCCTGCCCACCAGCCTAACGACTTTGGCTTGGAGGCGGCAACCAATGCCTGACTGGCCTAGGGCTACCATAGTCCCACCTCTTGCCTCAAAGTGGGACAGTGGGACAACTCTGCAGTATAATCCCTCCAGAGCACCCTGTGAGTCAGGCCATGAATTTATCTGAGCGCTCATTCTTCGATGATTCCTTCTGCTTCCCTGACTCCCTTACAGGCTTACCTTAAAGAGCACACTCTCAAAAATCATGTGCATCTGGGTCCTTGTCTCAAGCAGCTTCTAGGGAATCTCAACCCAGCCACTTACACAACAGCTCAGTAAATGATAACTATTGTTACTGGCATCAATGACACCACCATTAGATGCAATACCAATGCATGTGTTATAGGTCTTATCTTATAGGTATGTTGAATCTAAGGTCTCCTAACATCCTTATTTCTCCGGAACTATATTTTTATATGGAAAGTGTCTCATCAGAAACAACGGCAGAACTCTGAAAAATGTTCACTTTAGGATTCTGCTTGTAGAATTCTTCCATAAAACAAATAAACACCTAAGTGAGGCTGTTGTCCTGATTAAACTTGTTCCATTCCACCCCTTCCAGGAAGACTTTGTGGATTTCCATTCCCAGGTGTGCTGCTAAAACTATGGCTTGGCTTGGATTTTGGGATTCCAATTCTCTGATGTCTTAGCAGCAATAGTTCTCAATCAGAGTAATTAATGTTTGCGTGTGTTATCATCTCAATGACTGGATTGTGCTATGACATTTGACATCCTGCAATGCATGGGGCATCACATACAATGAAGGACATCCCAAATTCAGCGTCCAACACACTATCAAATGTCCTGTTGGACATTCATGGAGGTGAAAAACCAGTCTGTAAATATTTGAGCCAAGACCCTATTAAAGAAAAAAGTGGTTTTGCTAAGGTCACTAGTGCCATTCATGTTGCTAGATCCAGTGGACCTTTCAAGTCCTCATCTACACTTTCAGCTGACTGCCTCCACCTTAAAGACTTTTGTGGGCAATCTTGACATTATCCTGTCTTGGTTTTCCACCAACTCTGCCAACTCTTCAGTCCCCTTAGCCAGCTCCCCCTGCGCTGCCCAGCTCCTAAGTGTTGTAGTTGCTTTGTCTCACACTATACATTCACCATAAGCAACCTCTTTCATTCCCATAGCTTTAGATACCATTTCTGTATACAACTTCAAAATTTGTATTTTTTCATTCCATACATAGAACTGTCTGCCTTAGAAACAGGTATGCCCAAAACCCATGCTCCCAAGCTCTTTCCCCCAGGGAACCTCCATGCATCTAGCTTGTTTTTTTTTTTTTTTTACTAGAAATCCTTTCTTTGTGACCGCCTGGAGGGGTGGGATGGGGAGGGTGGGAGGGACGGAGATGCATGAGATAAGGACTGTGGGAACAGATGTATATGTATAACTGATTTACTTTGTTATAAAGCAGAAACTAATAAAAAAAAATAAAATAAACTTTATCCAAAGAACACATTATTTACATTTAATATGCTCATTTATCTAGGAGACCCAAAAGAACCCACAGATAGACTAGCAGGAACTAGTAAGACGGTTCAACAAGGCACACACATACAAGATCAATAAATTTTGAAAATCAATCAGGCCCCTCTACACTGGTGATAACAAATTAGAAACTGTAAAAGAAAATAAGAAAAAAAGAAGATCTAAAAATTGTCACAAGAGCCATATAAATTATTTAGAGCTAAGCATACGTAGAAGGAAATATAACTAACAGACTGAGTACAAACAGTTAAACTCCGCCCAACCCAAGGTTAGGAAAAGACTGTTTCTTTATGAGAACAGACCCTCTTCTTAAGGAGCAGATCAGTAAGTGAGAGTGAATCAAAGAAACACAGCATTTGAAAAGTCAGCTAGTCCAAGCCTCTTGATCGCACATACAGAAGCTGAAGCCCAGATAGGTTGAGTTACTTGGTTAAGGGCCCAATGTCCTGACTCAAGGACTAGCATTTTTCACTCATTCATAAGATACAATCAAATGCAGTACCTTGGCAAGAGATGGGGAAAAAGTGAAGAAATCAATTATATAGTTCCTCATCTTTAAGTACAGAAATAGCCGTGACAAAATTACACGTATTGAGGGAAAATTGAAGTGCAGAGTTTAAAATGTCAATAATCCACAGGGAAACTGGAGACCATTTAAAATATTCATATTAAATCTCTCTAGAAAAGACATTCAAAGATGTCCAATCAAAATGTGAATGTTATAATAGACATGGTATGATACAATTTATAATAGATATGGTATGAACCTTCCCCTTTCACGGGAAAGGTTCGGCTGGGAAAAAGGAATTGTTCTTGAAAATGGGGCCTGAGCTATTGCAGACACTGTGCTCAACCCAGGTCCACCGAATGCTCTGATGTCAGCACTGAGGTCACAGAATTCCGCTGTGCGCCTGGCAACCTTGCAAACATAACAGCCCTGGTGAGCACTAGGCAGTACTGCTGGTTCACTAAGTGGCACAAGTTTTTCAGCCATTTAGGAGACTTGACTAGTTTTGTTTGTATTGAATCATTTCAACGGATTGCCCAAGAGCCAACAAGGGCCAACCTGTAGGGAAGAGGAGGAGTTGGACATCTCTTGAGGCATCTTCTAAGGGAGACTTCTAGTTGGTACGATGGAACGGCGACAAAAGAGGAAACATCTGGAAAATGAAGAGTCCCAGGAAACTGCCGAGAACGGAGGAGGTATGTGGGGGGCAACTTGTCTGGGGCACATGGGTTTCTGCCCAACTGAACCTTCTCTAGGAAGCGGGGGACTGAGAACGTGTCACCTGTGAAGCAGGGAGCGAGAGACCTTGTCTCACTGATGCTGCCGTATCCATCCGGAGGGTCCCTGTGGTGTGAGATGGCACAGAACGGCCAGATGCCCCCTGGGAGATGGGAGGTCAGCTCCGCTGGTCTGAGGACTCTCTCCTGGGGCAGCCGGGCCTGGAGCTTTGTCGCACTCACAGCAGGCTGCATCCTGCTTGCACAGACCTAGAGGTGCAGCTTTTCTCAGTCCCCGATTTCTCTCTTATTCTCTTGGATCTTTCCCTGGGGTCATGAGGTGGGGGATGTGAAGGATGCAAGGATGCTGAGAGAGACCCATGAGTTGCTTGGCCTCTTTTACCAAAGTGGAAAGAGAAGCCCCATGAGTTGAAGGCCCTGTTGAAAAATATCTTGACAAGTGGAATGCACTTTGAAAGAAGATTGTTTGTCTAGGGATGGTGTCATATTGAAAGCAAGGAGGTTTTATTCCTTCAACAGGAAGAATTTCCCAAAGGAGATCAAGGGAAGGGAAGGGTTTTCCAGAGACTGAGACGGCGTGGGAGGGGGTGAGAAATGGCCTCAAGGTCCTGGGGGGTGCTCTGAGAGCCACAGGCCACGGGGTGCCTGCGTGCATTAAATGTAGGCGAGTAGCTTGCCCTGGGAGAGGGGTGGTCACCCCAGAGCTCCAGCTAGAGGCCTCTGCCCCAGATTAGAGCCCAGTAGCTCCTACCAGGCCCAGGGTCCTGGAGACTGTAGGATGGGCCCTGGGAATGGAGCTCTAGACAGCAGGCAGATTTCCAGGCAGTGGCTGGGACAGGCTGGGGAAGGCAATGACTGCCCCTGACCATTCAGAATATTTTGCTCTATGTTCCTGTGTGTGTGTGTGTGTGTGTGTGAGTGTGTGTGTGTGTGTGTGTGTGTGTGTGTGTGTGTGTGGTAGTGCAGAGAACTGCGGGATGAATGGGGGTAGAGTGCTTACCAGATATAAAGTCTGCATGGTAAAGTTCTTGTCACCCTGCCTGGACCTGGCTGACACTCGGTGTACGTAAGAGTGTATACAGAATTCTTCTCAGGGGTGTTTTATGAGACAGTAACTCATACACCCATGTACACTCTGATACAGCAAAAATATCACACACCCCACATATAACTTCCTTAGTAAACCACACACAGCATATGGAGATATATACACGGATCCCTCCTGTACTACGTTCTCATACAACCCACCTGTATCACAATCCTCGCCTCCAACACCAAACGCTGGAGATGAGATATGTATATAGACACACACACACACTATATACATATATTTATCTCCTCAAATCTCGCACAAACACAGCTAACTTCAGCCATCGCTAAATACCTCTATAAGAACCAGTCACGTGTCATACACACCACACTTGTAACACATTCTTTTTTTTTTTTTTTTTTGTGGTACGCGGGCCTCTCACTGTTGTGGCCTCTCCCGTTGCGGAGCACAGGCTCTGGACACGTAGGCTCAGCGGCCATGGCTCACGGTCCCAGCCGCTCTGCAGCATGCGGGATCTTCCCGGACCGGGGCACGAACCCTTGTCCCCTGCATCGGCAGGCGGACTCTCAACCACTGCGCCACCAGGGAAGCCCATGTAACACATTCTTGAGTAATGCCAGACCCGCTTTCTACAAACCACAGTAAACCACAGTCTCACTAACCCATGTCAGGGTTGCCAGAGGAAATATGGGCTATCCAGTTCAATTTGAATTCCAGATAAAGAACAAGTAATTTTTCAGTATCAGTATGTCCCACATATTGTATGGGCCATACTCACACTAAAACTAAGTCAGGCCAAATACTGCATGGGAATACTTACACTAAAAAATTATTCTGGGTTTATCTGAAACTGAAATTTAACTGGGTGCCTTGTATTCTTGTTCGCTAAGTCTGGCAACCCTTATATACTTACCACCAGCTCAGGTATTATATATTTATTGTATTTTTGTTTAGTCTGTGTCTTCCCCTACTAGAATGTGCAGCATTACCAGAGACTAGAACAATGGAAGAGTGCCAGATACATAGGAGTAGCTGCTTACTGAATCTTGGTGAATGAACACGCACCATAAATACAAGCCACACCATGTAATGAGGAAAAGTTACATGTCCCAGAATTCCTGACTTGTGAACAGAAACCATGCACACAATGGCCACAGACACAGATAAGACACATCTGCACTGTGCTCCCCATGCCAACCCCACACTTACCACAGACTTAACTGATACACATCACTCACTCTTCCCACATACTCACAGTCACCACCGAGGCCTACAGTACCAACAAGACAGTGACAGAGTAAGTACTGATTGGAATTAAATACTGGAGGATCCACTGGGAACCACACTCTCAACTGTGTGTATTCACTGCACCTGACACGTGCCAGACACTCGGTAAATACTTCTGGACAGAGGACTGATGAACCCACCCTGAGCCTTTCATTCTCCCCTCAGGAATCTCGAAGTCACAAGAGGATCCCCCTCGGCTTGGATCCACTGTGGTGGCCCAAGGCTGCAGCCCAGGGTCAGGGGAGGTCTCCTCTGCCTCTACATTCTTCTCCTGTGCTTCTTCTCCATGCAAGCTCATCTACGCTGGTAAGGGCGCAGGGCTCCTCAGGTGAGGGGGTGCTTGGCTGTGAGGCAGGAGGCACACAGATCCCAGGGAGGCTGAGAGGAAACCCAGGGTCATCAGAGGTGATGAGGGCTCTGTGGAGGAGCCTGGGAAGGATGGCTGAGCTGTTACGAGGGTGTGGATCCTAGCTGAGTCTGGGGGTGTGTGTGAATCCTGGTACTACCATGGTGGGGAAGTCAAGGAGCAGGGGCCGGAAAGGTCTGGGCTTGAGGTGGAGGGAAGAGGGACCAGATGAAGCACCTTCAGAAGAAAATGTAGGCTTTGTCTTTGCCTTTCCTTCCAGAGAAGGACAGAGTTCTGCATCATACACCTCCAGCCTGAGAGCAGGACCATCCAGCTCAGGTCCACACAGCTCACACATACATCCGCCCTCCAGGCACAGCCCTTCTGAGAGCACACAGAAGCCCCAAGCACCACAGCCCCATTCCACAAGGAATGCACCACCGATATTCCCAAAATCACACTCCTTGTCATACACGCATCCAGCCGCATCCCTCACATACCACAGCCCTCACCACCATACTCCACACCCCTGTATACAGACACCGCTCCAGTATCCCCCCCACGCACATGAAAAGCCCACAGATGACACCAGATACACCGCTCCATCCTACGGCCAAAAGACACCAAGCTCACGACATAGCTACGTCATGCAAATGTCCCTCCCTCGTCTACCACACCTGCTCCCTCAGCTTCCGGCATGGCCCATGCATGTTATTATGGTTTTAATTTCCTTTTTCAGGAATACGGAGATCACATCGAGACACTACCCAGCCTACCGCACCCCTAGCCCAGGTTCAGGAAAAAGGGGAGACCGCTCCCCCATCACACTGTGTCTCCTCCTCACCCTCTTCACCCTGTAAGAACGATCTGCACCCAGACAAAGAGGAAAGGGGCATGAAAATATACTACATGCAGGTACAAGTGAATAAGGGTGTAGCTGTCTCCTGGAAGACAAAGAAACCCTTGGAGTTGCCTGAAAAGCAGCTGAGGATAGAAGAAGTGACCCTTCCTGAGGATGTGTGTGCATTAGCCACTGACACCTCTTCTGATGTGTCCACCGAAAGCCTCCTGTCTGACAGTGAGCCCACTGGGGAGGAGAAAGAGTATGAGGAAAGGGCAGAGCCAGGCAGCCCATCAGGGTCACCTGCCGTCGAGGAGAGACCCAGGGCCAAGACACCGGACTGGATGGTGACCATGGAGACCGGCTTCAGGTGCATGGCCTGCTGCCGGGTCTTCCCCACCTTGGAGATCCTCCAGCAGCACGTGAAGTTCGGCGTCCTGGAGGGCTTCAGCTGCCGTGTCTTTCATCTCACCATGGCCCAGCTGAGGGGCAATGTGGAATCCGGGAGCACACCTGAGGAGGAGGGCAGTGTGGAACCCGAGACCACCTCTGAGGATGAGGAGGATGAGGAGGATGAGGAGGACGAGGAGGACGAGGAGGACGAGGAGGACGAGGAGGACGAGAAGGATGAGGAGGACGAGGAAGAGAAGGTAGAAGGCCCCAGCCCGAAGAGACCCCGCAGGCAGGCTCTTTTCTCTCTTTTGAGTTCCACACAGCAACTGAGATTCATGGGACAGAAGATCCTGGAGACGGTGTGGCCTTGGAAGAGGTAAGGCTTGAGGCTGGCAGTCTTCTGAGCCTATGTCACGAGGGCCCACAGGAGTCTAAGGGAAGGGGCCGCACACATGTGCTGGTTGACCTAATGGCTCTGCAGTGGCATCCGATGGGACACACCCAGCACTACCAAAGGCGTTGACCTCTGTTGACGTCAACAAGAAGGTGGAGCCTTTTCCTAGGCGTTTTCTCAGGGTCTGCACGATGGACCTCAACTCTTAGAGGACGTACTGCCAGCAGCTCCTTCTCGGCAGAGAGAGCCAGGAGTGGTCTCAAGAGAGGACAGGGGCCCTTGCAGGACCAGAACTTTGAGGTCTGAGAGCCTTGGGCCTGAGCCGAGATCTCACCCGGACCACTGGACCTAGCCTTCTGTGACAAAGGGGAATATGAAAGAGAGTCACGTGGAAATGAGGTCCCCCGAGATATGGAAATGTTCCAGAACCTCCGTTGCGTGGTAGTTGATCTGGAGCCAAGCTCCCTGTGGTGTGTGTGGCTCTGAGCTTTAAGGCAGTGCTGGAGGGTAACCCTGACCAGCAGAGCTTGGAGTGCTGCTTGTCTCTTCCTGTTCTACCTCATTTGCTTTATCCCTTCCAGGGAGAAGAAAGGACCCTCGGGAGAGTAGCAGACAGAATGCCATGGTCTGAAGGAGGATGAAGGGACCGGCCCTCAGTCTAACATCATATGACAACAGAAGCGTCCTATGCAATAAAGGGCATTTTCCAAACCTTTCCTGGAGCTTTTATTTAATTACATTTTTCTATCTATGCATCTACCTGTCATCTACATCTGTATCTTTCAAGGTTTGTGAACAAGCTTTCACATAAGCACTAGAGACGTCCGCCAGCATTTTCCAGAAGAGGCTGCAAATTGCTGGGGACTCCTCACAAATAGGGAATGGCCACAACCCCTGCCACACAGACTATGCGCGTGGCCCTCCTGACGTACTCCCACTCTCTCTCTGAATTTCCCAACATCTGAGATGAGGGGGCTGGCTGGAGGCAATGATCACGTGCAGGCTGAATCTTCTCCAGATTCTGATTCTCTTCCTGGGCATATCGTTCTCAAGCACAGTCTCCATGTCCCTGGCCACACCGATCTCTCTCCTTCAGTCCTTCCCTCCCTCCCTCTCCTGCCTCCCAGTGCAGAGAATACTTTTTTGCATTTGAGACGACATTTATTTTTTGTTCACAGAATTCTCACCTGTTCTACTGTGGCCTCCGTTGTGAACATTCCAAAGCTGAGAATTTTCTTTTTTTCTCCCTCATTTCTGCTGAGTCTTTACCTTCCTAATGCAGTGAACTCACAGTGCCTAGCTGACTGGATGGGGAAAAAGATCCAGGGAGCAAAGAGAAATAGTAAAAGAATATATCAGTTAATGTTTCATAGTGTTATCCAACTACATGTTTTTAAAATTTTGGAATAATATTAGGAATCTTCTCTTTGTAAAAAACTGAATTATTGGGCTTCCCTGGTGGAGCAGTGGTTAAGAATATGCCTGCGAATGCAGGGGACATGGGTTCGAGCCCTGGTCTGGGAAGATCCCACGTGCCACGGAGTAACTAAGCCCGCGCGCCACAACTACTGAGCCTGCGCTCTAGAGCCCGTGTGCCACATCTACCAAGCCCACGTGCCACAATGACGGAAGCCTGCGTGCCTAGAGTCCATGCTCCGCAACAAGAGAAGCCACTGCAATGAGAAGCCCGTGCACCACAGCCAAGAGTAGCCCCCGCTCACTGCAACTAGAGAACGCCCGTTAGCAGCAACAAAGACCCAATGCAGCCGAAAATAAATTAATTTTAAAAAATTGAATTAGTTTCAAGGGTACAATGTATAAAAGTACAATAAAAGCCCCCCTTCATAACCCCCCAACCCCACTCTCAAGATGGAATAGATATGCTGTGATACAATTTAGAGTCGTAGTACTACTACTCCTCCCACCACATCCGAGATCCTCTGAGCCTGGTGCAGCAGCTTCCTTTCTCAATGCTAGGACCCGCCACAAGACAGATGATAATCCCTTTGGACATTTCCAGGAGCAGCACCAAGGGAACAGTACCTGGGAAATGCCACTGACAGCTCAGAATATCCAGGGCATTTCTAGAGCCTCGGCACTGCTCTAGCTCTGGGTATGAAGGTTCAAAAAGCACGTCAGAGAATGTTCATACTTGTAAACAAGCTCCACCTTTGAAACACAATCTACATAGAACCACATATACAAGCCTGCACAATGGATGAAGCCAACGTCTCCTCCATGATTGACCTTCTGACCACCTTATTGTCTCCTCAGCCATAAAAGGTCAACTTCAGACTCACGATCTTGCCTTGTCACCAGAAACATCCAAGCTTGGATCAGTCTAAGACCAGATATTTGCTCTGTGAACTATTAGAGACTTGTCACATACACACAGGTAGAACAGGATTATTTCTATCTACCTGGGGACCTGGAGTCTTTCACATTGCTCCTGTTCAAACTCTCACAACAGCAAAAGTTTACCTACAAAGGGTTCAAGCTATGACACTCTCAATTTCCACAAACGTCCTCAGCTCTTGTGAGTCACATGCAGCCAATTCCAGGAATTGGAAACATGGTTGTGAGGATGAAACTGACTTTGGGGCTCCCCTTGGATATGGTCTTCCAGACTTACCCAAAGGCCATTAAGAGGAAGGTTTACCCCACCTCAGGGAAACCCGAGGCAGTACTTGCAGTCAAGGGCTGGCCATGGCTTCTGAGCTACATCCAAAGAGCAGTTCATACTGTACCTGGGTCTGCTGGAGCCATTTCTGACTGTCCGAGAGCCAGCACGTACCGCTCCTCAACTGCCTCCATTGTGGCTCATCAGTAGGGCTGTCAGATTTAGTAACTAAAAGTACAGGATACCCAGTTAAACTTGAACTCCACATGAATAATAAGTCATCACTTTTAGTATAAGTAGATCCTATGAACTATTTGGGGCATACTTATCTTCAAAAATGTACTCGTTGTTTTTCTGACATTCATATTTAACTGAAGAGCCTATATTTTATCTGTCAACCCTACTCAGCAGAAATGATGGAGGCTTATAGAGATCCAAGAGATGCCTCAGAGCATCCTCAGCTTTTATTTCCATGTCCTGGACAGTGAGCCCGAGCTTCCCACTCCCATTAATTGGCTATAATGGAGTATAGTCTCCATTTTAGAGGTTTTGCTACTTGTCATTGTTATTATCTTCCTCTCACAGCAGTAAGAGGCCCGCATATTGCAAAACAAACAAACAAACAAACAAAAAGGAATAAGCTTGAATCATTCCTCCAAATCTCAGTGGTTTAAAACAACAAAGGTTCATTTCCCACTCGTTGTACATGCCCATCATGGGCTGCCTAGGAGTTCTGCTCTTCGTTTTCCTTATTCCTGCCCCCAGCTTGACAAAGCCACCTCTCTCAGTCATCTTTGTAGAGAGAAAGAATTCTGGAGCCTCACACTGGCAGTGTGAGTTCTCGCCCAAAAGTAACACACATCACTTCTACCCAAAATTGTTGACCACAATCTTATTTTTAGGGAAACCACTGCCCAAAACTGCCTGCCCTGACCAGGCCCGATAGTAACCACTTTCACGAGTTATCGTAAAACAGGAGGTCCTGGTAAGGAACGCGGAACTAACCAACTACCACCAACCGGAAGAATTAGGGAAAGGTCAAAAGGACAGAGGAGACTCCTGTCCATATGTCCTACCAACCTCCCAGAATCCTTCTCTCTGGAACCTATCTTAGCTGAGCAATGTGTGCACCACCAGAAAGGATCCTGAGTCAGAATGACTGGCCGGAGACCACCCAGAAACGAACCCCATCACCATAACACCTGAGCCTGCGAGCCACACGGCAGAGCAGGTCTCCTGGGTTCCCTCCCCTCCTGCTCTGCACCCGGACACCCCTTCCCAATGAAGTCTGTTGCTTTGTCAGCACGTGTGTCTCCTCAGAAAATTCTTTTCTGAGTGGTAGACAAGAGCCCACTCTTGGGCCCTGGAAGAGGTCCCTCTTCCTGCAACATTATCATGTGTCTCTCCATTCTCTAAACTCCTTAGGCAAAAGTAATTGTGAACACTACTACTGAATAGTACAGAAACCATACAGAAAAATTCGAATCCCTCCCTGTTAAATAGGAGACTTGACAAAACCACCAAGCTATGCATTCACAAAACTGGGTCTAGAACTCACATCTCTTAGGTCATGATTCAGAACCTTTTCCCACTATGCTATATGTTAGGATTTTTACACCGAGACAATGTAGTTGGGTTAATAATGCCTTTCATTTTTTGTTTTTGTTTTTTTTTCATAAATTGATTCAGGAGGGAGGCTTTGGAAGCCCCTAAAACACTTGCCTTAAACTGAAAAGCAACTGGAAAATAATCCCACTGCCTTTTGAAATGTTTGACCTAGTAAAGATTAGATGTCTGGGAGGCTTTTATGTTCTGAATAGAAGGAATAAAAAGGAAACAATCTTCCTAAGACTTTAGGAAACGGGCGGAAAAACTCTTGACTCCCACTTTGCTATTTTGATTAGCTCGTTGACACTTCAGTTCTTTGACTAATAGCAGTGGCAACAGCTGGAGGTTAGCCAAGATATAAGTATATATAATAGGGTGGCGGCCCCTGCAGAACCACATACCACTGTAAATGCTTTAGCTCAATCCTATTTGCTCATAGGTCTGTGCAAAGTAACAAATGGTTCTGAAACATTTATTCCAAATAGCTTTCTTATTATTACTTTAAAGATAACTTGGCTGCCAAATACTTGCTCCCTGGTGAAAAAGAATGCATATATGGGAGGAGGATTTATGTATCAAGATATGCTGCTTATTTCCCTCCTGCTGATACAATGCACATCTAATGAATTGGAGATAATCTTCCTCTCTTCCCCAAATTGTAGATAAATGAGTATGTCGTTTCTCCCTCCCTTCAATTCATCCTGGTCATAGTTATTTTCTTTAAGAATATTATTCCCCTGCTTAAATCTTAAATGGCTTCCCAATGCGAGAAGAATAAAACCGAAAATAGTCAACCGAACGTTCAAAGCCCCGTAGGGTTGAAGACCCTGCCGAGTTTTCCAGACTAAGCGTAACACTCACCTTCCCGCCTCCACTCAACTAGGCCAGACTTCCCTCCCTCCATCAGAGGACAGGCGCTTGCTCAACTCATTTCTTTCAAGAGTATAATTTTTCAAAGTACAAATTGTTTTTAAGTTCAATTAAAATCCCACTTTCTACAGGAAGCCCTTCCAGATATCCCAGTGAGAATGGACCACACATTTTCCCAGCATGTTAGTTGTACCTCTGTGATAACTCTTTTCACATCCTTCAATCGGGCAGACTCTTAATGAATGTGTCTGATTTCCCCCACAACATAGAGTAGGAGCCCTTGGAAAGTAAGAGGCCATGATTCCTTATCTCTGGATTTTCCACATCTCCTTGCACTGAGTATGATCCCTAGCAGGACCCTGTGGGCTCCTGGGCACAAAGCCTGTATCGGTGTCCCCCATTTCTTGATTACAGGAAATAGGCTTCATTCAGCCTCCATGACCTTCCCTGAGTTCCAAGGAGCAGGTTCAAACAGTTGCTAATTAGAGAAGGGAGGGGATGCGAGACAAGGGAGGAATAGTCAAAAGAAACACTAGTGCAGCCTTGGGGCAGGGTCTTGGTTCCCCCTTAAGGGATACACATAACAATATCTTTGAGCTGTTTTGCAGGTACTGAAACCCCCACTAGGTGGGAGAAGTTAATGGTGTGCTACCCACAAACACGCAGACCCCAGAACCAGTTGGAACCGTAAGGTTGATGATGCTGACACCCACTTACCTCACCACCAACCAATCAGAGAAATGTCCATGAGCTGATCATGCTCTCCTCTTTGAACGATTACTATAAAACTCCTCACTACCCTCTCCAGGTCAGGGACACAGAGTTTTGAGGGCAATCGCCTGCTCTAGCCCCCTTTGCCTGGCAAAGCAATAAAGCTATTCTCTTCTACTTCACCCACAACTCTGTCTTGAGATTTAATTCAGTGTCAGGGTACGGAGGCCGGATTCGGCTTCAAGTATGAGCTCCCCTACTTGCTCCTCTATCCCGCAAAAAAAAACACAAAAGCTTAAATAAATTACCAAAGTACTGGATCTTCTTCCTCCCTAGGCAAAACAATGTCCTGACCAGTGGCCTCTCTTCCTTTTCCCCATACCAGCACAGGAATGCCATCTCTGCATTTATGCTTGCCTGTCAACATGTTCACGTAACTGAACAAAAGTGACAGCCCTCGGGCTTCCCTGGTGGCGCACTGGTTGGGAGTCCGCCTGCCCATGCAGGGGACACGGGTTCGTGCCCCGGTCCGGGAGCATCCCGCATGCCGCGGAGCCACTGGGCCCGTGAGCCATGGCCGCTGGGCCTGCACGTCCGGAGCCTGTGCTCCGCAACGGGAGAGGCCACAACAGTGAGAGGCCCGCGTACCGCAAAAAACAAAAAAAGTGACAGCCCTGTTCATCCCATGTCCTGTGTAATCCACCCAACTCCCTTCGTCTCCATCTAAAACTATTTTTTACACTGCCTAAAATTTAACCATAGAGAATCAGGACTTTGAATGTTTACCCTTCAAAGATTTTTATTAAAATACAAGTAACCTCATGAGAAGTGGTGCCTTAACTTAAACCATCATCAGCCACTGTTTTAGCAAGGACTAGGGGAAAACAGGCTGAGAATTGGGCCATTTTTTAATGGCATTGGAAATGTAGAGACAGGAAGAAGAAGAAATGGTATCTGATCAGGAGGTAGATGTTGGGGAGGTGGTGAAAAAGTACCAAAAATAAATATTCAACTTCCTCATAAATTTGCAACAGACAAAATCTTCCTGAGCTGGTGCCCCTGTGTGAAGCAATGTATTAAGGACATAAGACATAGAGATCCACTGCAAATTAATCATGTTAATAAACTGAGCTGAGACTCAGAGAGTTCAAATAACTAGGGTTGAGAAGAATATTCAAAGTTTATTTTTCAAGGAGCCCAGAGATTGAGGTAAAACCCAAAGCTGTAAAGAACACCTTTGCATCAAGGACTTAGCTTCTATGTATGAATTGTAAGTAAGGGAAGCAGCCTTAGAAAGCAGAATCAGATGATTACTGGTGCCTAGGAAAACCTCTGGCCTAAAGAAGTCATCTGAAGTTAGCCCCATCTTCCTCAAAACCCATTTGGTAGGGTTTTGACAATCTCCTCCATGAACATAATACACTTGACATGAATTCATGGAAGTAAATGAGGTTAACAGGATCTGACCAACACCTTAGTGTCTCTTCCAAAGGATGGGCAGTGTATCCATAATGAGGAAAGGGATATGAAATGCTCACAAATCCCATGATGAAAAAGCCTATTTCCTGTAATCAAAATGATCAAACCCCCACTCCTTCTGCTGGAATATTTACTGTTGACACAAGAGTTCAGCTGTAGACTATGAGCAAAAACCTTCTGTCAATCACTTTCAGTCCTTAATTGGATAAAAAGAGCTAGAGATCTTTCAAAACAGTTGAAGATTGCTACCTGACAGGGGGCTGGGAGTAGTGCAACTGGCATATGGGTAATTTTTAAGGCTACTTTTAAGTGTGAAGCCCTTTGACTGGTTCTCTGTCTCATGGGTGTCCCAAAATTTCCATCTCACTGAAATTTGGAAAAGAATTCAGGTTCTGTCTTTCCCCAGAGAGGGGAGGCAGCCACAAGCTTTACAAACCTAGCGTTTGTACATACAGCGAAGCTAGATTCGCTTACTATTGGAGCCTGACAATACTTGATACCTGATAAAAATCACTGTCAAATAACATTTATAAGAACCCAATTGCATGAGATGGGGTACGATGTTGAGGATCACAAGCAGTTACAGCAAAGGCCTCCAGGTGCCCAGAGTTTAGGGCAAGCAAATGAGTATATAGGAAAGGCAAAATTTAAAAATGGCAGACCAAATTTGAATGGACCAAGTAACTGCTTTGCCATTGTACATTCTTCCTATTCCCCATCACCCATCCATCTATCCATCCCCGCAAAACATACCCCAACCCTAGTGACAAAGGTGGAGGCAAAGCCTGGAAGGACAGTCCACAGCTACTGAGGTGCTCAGGGTTGGGAAGGACTTTGATGCTTGTGAAATCCAATCCACGGTACCTTTGAATTTCCTCTGCCATGGCTCCACCAAGTAATTACTTGGCACATGTCCTAGGACCTCCAGGGACTGGGAATCCACCACTTTCTAAAACAACAACAAAACTCAACATATTTAGGCAGATAAAACATATTTAGGCAGATAGAACAAAAAATTCTTCCTTGTAAGGACAAATCCACTTCCCCAGAGCCTGTGGCTTCTGGTTGCATCTTTTAGGGCCACAGAGAAAAAAAAATCAACATTCCTCTTCCACAAGACAATCCTTCTAATATTTGAAGACTGTTATCTCAGCCCTTCAAGTCTTTTCTTCAGCTGCACAGCCCTATTTCCCTAAACGTCCAGATTTCATTTCCACATTGTGATCCAAACTTTCTCCTGAATGTGGGTCCTAGTTGCTTTATATTTATCTTAGTCTACAGTCCCCAGAACTTAACACAGTATTCCAACTAAGGTCTGACCAAGGCAAAGCAGAGTGGGGTTCTTACCTCCCCCACCAGAGATACTTCTCTTAAGACTGGCTTTTTGGTAGCCACATCAAACTGCTAACTCCTACTGAGCTGATACAGCCACTTTAAAGTAGCCAAGTCATACTTCAAAACCATTATTTCTCACCAAGTAATGGAGCTATCTGGGTTATCCAGACCTCTTCTATCCCTCACCCAAAGACCATCCATAAGCCTCACCCCACCAACATAAAAGCACAAGAAATGGGTAAAGTTTTCTGTTTTGTACTTTCCTTGGAAAAAGCTGAAAATTATTTGATTCGCCCAAGACTCCTCAAAATACCCCAGGTCAGGGGCTTCCCCGGTGGCGCAGTGGTTGAGAGTCTGCCTGCCGATGCAGGGGACACGGGTTCATGCCCCGGTCCGGGAAGATCCCACATGCCGCGGAGCGGCTGGGCCCGTGAGCCATGGCCGCTGAGCTTGCACGTCCGGAGCCTGTGCTCCGCAACGGGAGAGGCCACAACAGTGAGAGGCCCGCGTACTGCCAAAACAAAAAAAAAAAAAGAAAAGAAAAAAAAATACCCCAGGTCAAAAATTGTCATCTCAAAACGTTATGCAGCTCGGTGAGCTAATTTCGTGAATCTTTAAATCCCATGAAGGATACCTAATGCGTTAGACCATTAAGTGGATCCTGCCTAATTAACAGTCAATCCTAGGGGAAAGAGTGCAGGTCTGTCATTAGAGTCACCTGAGTCCGAATCTCAGCCATATGCATAAAGTGCTGTTGGCCCAGGACAACTTCTTCTGAGTCTTGCTTTCCTCCCCTAGAAATGGGGCTAAGACATCCATCTTGCCATGGCCTTGTATAAAGTACTTGACACAATGCCTGGCCTGTGGCGGATGGGCAGTAAATGCTATGTTTCCCCTCGCAGCACAGATTATTACAGCTTACACCCCATTTCCCTAGCTCTTAGACAAAGGGCCCGGGACTTGCTTGTCTTCACATCCCCCAGACCCTCAACACCAGCGTTAAGTAGACACACATTCCTCTTGAATATAAATGTGAGCATTTGGCTTTAAATTCAGTTGTGTATCATCTAGAAATAATGACATTTCTGCTCTGGCCTCTCAGTTTCAAAGGGGTATTTTTTAATTCCCAGGGAATAGCTAAGATTACCTATTATTAAAAAGAAAAAAGATAGACTCTACTCAAGTCTTGGGCAATCGTGTTCAAATGGTGCTCTAAGTCTCGGAGAACAGGTTGACATTGACATGTCTAATATTCTTAATGTTGACCCAATTTTAATCAGGTAACCGCGTTTCAAGACACAGCCAGAAACAGGAGGGGCAAGACGAGGCTCTGACGGGGAAAGCCAACCTCTGATATATCCAATTTCTGACCTATGGCTCAGTCAGCTCAAGGAAAGTTTTGTGGGTCCCCAGTGTCTTCCCAGGGCGACAGACACTCCCACACGGCCTCAACCAGGCTGAGGTAATTGTTACTGTTATGGCTTTAACGATGTGAGTGGGAGAACATGAGAATTCTGAAAGAGATTTATTTACTGCAAAGCATCCCAAATCTCTCATTAATCTGCTTTTCATTTGGCAAACTCTTCCTTCGTTAAAAGTGCCACACTCTGCTCTGCGGTTTATGACAAAGCAAAAACGTCTCTGGGAGGCAAAGCAGCAAAATGGAAAGAATGGGGGCTCTGGAACAAATCAGACGTGAGTTTGATTTCCAAGTGTGCTATTTACTTGTTCTGTGACTGTGGGCAGTTTTCCTTAGCCTGTTAGAACCCCATCTTCCTCATCTGTCAAGAGAAGATGATTGTCCTGTCCTGGTTTATGAATATTGAGATCAGCCCTAGGCCCTAGGGCACTATGTTTGTTTCTCCTTTAAGGTTCAGTGGTCACCTGCAAAAGGAAGATCATTATATTACCAACTTCATACACTTCGTGATGAGGATTTAAATGGGTGAATGTATGTAAACTAACTAGAACAGAGTCTGGCACAGAGGAAGTTCTATACAAGTGTGTGTTATCATCATTAAGGATTAAATGACACACATAAAGGACGCTTTGAATGGTGACTTGCACCTGTTACATATGAGGTGCTCAATACATGTACGGGAAAACATCTCCCCTCCCAACTAGAGACTTTTCCTCGGGGTCTGAAGAAACTCCTTGGGTGGGAGGAGCTTTTCAAAATTATATACTCAGGGCTTCCCTGGTGGCGCAGTGGTTGAGAGTCCGCCTGCCGATGCAGGGGACGCGGGTTCATGCCCTGGTCCGGGAAGATCCCACATGCCGCAGAGGAGCTGGGCCCGTGGGCCGTGGCCGCTGAGCCTGCACGTGTGGAGACTGTGCTCCGCAACGGGAGAGGCCACAACAGTGAGAGGCCCGTGTACCGCAAAAAAAAAAAAAATATATATATATATATATATACATATATATATGTATATATATATATACTTTCTTGCTCTACCATTTGAAAATAAGTTCCAGACACCATGACAGTTCATCCCTAAATATCACACATCTGCTAAGAATGAGTGTTCTCCTATATAATCAGAGTATCACTTTCATATATCCACATTCAAATTTCCCCAGTTGACCAAAATTTTTTTTTTTAATTGTTTTACTTTTTCAATCTAGGGTCAAATCAAGGTTCACACATTGCCTTTGATTATGTCTTTTAGTATCTTATCTTTTTTTTTTTTTTTTTTGCTGTACACGGGCCTCTCACTGTTGTGGCCTATCCCGTTGCGGAGCACAGGCTCCAGACGCGCAGGCTCAGCGGCCATGGCTCACGGGCCTAGCCGCTCCGCGGCATGTGGGATCTTCCCAGACCGGGGCACGAACCCGTGTCCCCTGCATGGGCAGGCGGACTCCCAACCACTGCGCCACCAGGGAAGCCCTGTCTTTTAGTATCTTACATCTTTTCCTGAAGAGCATTCTTTTTGTTTCTGTTTCTATTTTCACAACATTGAAAAATTCAGGACAGTTGTCCTATATTATGCCCCACATTCTATATTTAATTGTTCTTCACCACGAGAATCAGGTTAAATATTTTGGCATAAGTACTACATAGCACACAGGGGACACTGTATGCCTCCCATTGGGTCAGGTATCTATTCTAAAGGTTAATTTTCCTTGGCAATGGAAACACATAATCCATGGGATAATACCTCTTGCCACCTCCAACAACATTTTACTCAAAAGTTTTAGTATTCTTTGATGATCTTTGCTTGAATTGCATTCAGGTGCAAAATGGTGATTTTTAAAAAAATTCTCTCCTTTTTCTACATGTACTATAATCTTCTGTAAAGAAGAGCTTTCCTACTTATTTCTTCTCTCTCCCTCTCTTTCCCCTCTTCTTTCTATCACTCTAGATTTATGTTCAATGTGATATAATCTCGTACCATCATTATTCTTTTCAATGCTCAAATTGTCCCATTTTGACAAGTGGAAGCCCCTTCATCCTGGCTTCTGTTATTCTTTTGACATGATCCCATTAGTCTTGGAGCACTTCCCTGCTTGACAGTATGACAAGATATCCCAGACTTACCTTGTATTGTCCTTGCCCCAAACCTGGACTTAGTTCTCCAAGAAACCCTGGTTCCTTTCAGTACACGCCAATATCTGTGCGTTGTAACCACTCTGATGAAACAGAATGGATCTCCCACCCCAAATTTGGTTGGAATGTCAAGACTGATGACACACAGGAAGAGGGTATGAAAGGTTTATTACTTACTTAATGAGGCTTTCTGGGGAGAGCAGGGTAGTCTTCATAAGCTGGACTGAAAATGGTTTGTGAGAGCTGGAAGAAGACCTGCGGGGGCTTTTATGGTGGTTAGAGGGTGAGGCTGGTATGAGGGCCTCTGTGCACAGGCAGGGGCTTGTGTGGCTTGAACTTCCCATCAACACCAAAGGTGGAAGCACTCAGACTTTCTTTTTTTTTCTGTTTTTTTTTTTTTTTTTTTGCGGTACGCGGGCCTCTCACTGTTGTGGCCTCTCCCATCGCGGAGCACAGGCTCCGGACGCGCAGGCTCAGCGGCCATGGCTCACGGGCCCAGCCGCTCCGTGGCATGTGGCATCTTCCCGGACCGGGGCATGAACTCGCGTCCCCTGCATAGGCAGGCGGACTCTCAACCACTGGCGCCACCAGGGAAGCCCTCACTCAGACTTTCTTATCAGATTTCCCGGAAGTGGGGCACAAGGGGAGGAGGGAAGGATGAGGTTTAAGATGTCAGCAAACATCAAATAAATGGGGTCAGATAAAATTTAAAGTAAATAAAATCTAAAATATTTTTAAAATTTGTTTAATTTAAAAAACGTTAAAAATAGAAAAATTTTTAAATTTTTAGAAGTTTTTTTAATTTTAAAAAATAAAAATAAATTAATTAAAATGCTTTAAAAATGCGGTCAGACTATTACACTGGGCTACACTTACATTCTTTTACATAAGTCTATGAGATAGAGATCTGTTACATAGGTACCATGTGTGCCCAAATCACCTTCACAGGGTACATGTCAAGTACCTGGAATAAGAACACAAGGCACTTCCAGCTCTTTAAGTGGGAAACAACCTCTATTAATACACAGTAGCAGCAGCAAAATCATTATTCCTTTGCAAGTTACCTGACATTTTCCAATTGTTTCTAAATCAGTTATGGACTGGGCTATCAATTTTCTGTTTAGAAAATCAACTTTAGAAAGGATATGTGATTTCATGATGTCAGAGGGCTCCCCAGAGGGTCAAAAGCATTTAAACTTCTCTCTCAGTCAAGACATCAAGATAATTCTAAGAGCCTCTGTATTTCATATAAATGTCAGATTAGAGCAGCTCATCACTAAATTCAATTAATAGAAATAACCATTACATTTAAACACTCAAAAAATAAACCTACAGATCTTTGTCAAAACATATAATGATAATAACAATAATATTAGAAGCTAACATGAATTGAATGTCTTTATGTTCCAAACACATTACAGTCATCCTCGTAACAGTTCTTTGGATTTACTATTAATATTATCTCAAGTTTGCAATGAGGAAATTGAAGCCCAAAGAGGTGAAGTAATGTGACCAACATCCCACAGCAGGTAAGTGAAGAAGTGAGAATTCAAACACAAAGCAGAAAAATAACATTGAAAATTCAACATTTCGGGACTTCCCTGGTGGTCCAGCGGTTGAGATTCTTTGCTCCCAGTGCGGGGGCCCCAGGTTCAATCCCTGGTCAGGGAACTAGATCCCGCATGCCGCAATTAAAAGATCCCACACGCTGCAACAAAGACCCTGCAGGTCACAACTAAGACCTGGCACAGCCAAATAAATAGACAGACAGATAGACATTTTTTTAAAAAAGAAAATTCAACATTTCATAACTGTATTTTAGCTCTGAAAGTAGAACACAGATTGATTTCCACTCAAGACAGAAAGTGCCAGACTGGCTCAGATTTTAACCTAGTCAGCATAAACTTTTATTCTCTGCTCTTCTATTTTTACCTTAGAATATTAGGGTCCAGCATCCAAGGCAGCCAGTAGCCAAATGACCAGGGATGGGGCAGATGAACTGTTTGGACTTTTCCAATCCAAAGGATCACATCAGCAATCAGTTTGGGATTCAGTGAAGTATGCCCTGTTGCGGTCTTGAGGTGATTTTTTTCGGCTGAAATCCAGATTTCTCTGTGTTGTAACCACTCTGAAGAAACAGAATAAACCCCCCACCCAAAATCTGGTTGGAAAGTCAAGACTGATGACACACAACAAGAAGGTATGAAAGGTTTATTACTTACATGAAATGAGAGAGGTGTTGAGTTCAAAAGTACCTACAGACTAATGGGTTAAAAAAATGGTTCAACCACTGCTTGACCTTCAGCTTTGGAGAGCTCAATATCACATGTGTAGTGTAATAGTCTACATGACATAGCTTTCAGAGCACTTGTACACACATCTCATTGAATCACCTCAATAACTGAGTGTGAATGACAGAAAATTTACCTATGCAAACGTGAAGCAAATATCTCATGGAATCAATATGTGTATTCCAGTAGGCAGAAGGTGCTAAACACCTTTATAACCCCTTGGCGCACGGCTTTGCTCAAATGGCTGTGGCAACCAGCTGTGCCGCAGATATAACCTTTGACAAAATGACACACCTCTGCTGCAGTGCCCGTCACTTGCTTTCTGGCCCAAGCTTCTCTGTCCACTGAGATTCTGGGCTGTGATGGGTCATGTGCAAAACTGTAAGTACAAGGAAATTAACACCCCTGGAGCAACGCTTGATTAACATAGGATAGGAACTGGGAAATAAACACTCACCTTTCCCCATCCCTGGTGGACGATTCTGAGGCATATTCTGTATAACTCCAGTGCGGCCCTGCTAGCATTGAGCCCCAGCTGCACCCGGCCACCCTCTTAAAACTGCATCCTTGGATTGGCTTCCTTTCTTCCCTGTTCCACTCTTCCCAATCTGCTGTGCTTATCCTGCTTTATCAGATTTGGCTACAGTCGTTAATTAATAAATCGTTCATATACACTTCAAGAAACATCACATTCCCTAGGGACCATTCATCGAGCCCTTGTCATAGAATCTGCTTTAGGGGGGAACCCAAACAAAATCAGAGAGTTTAAGCAACTTAAAAAAGAGTCAGTTAACGTTGCAGTTAGAAAATAGCTCTGCTGTCTCCTTATGGGATGTGATTAAAAGCACAGGCACTAAAGCCACATTCAACTGGGTCTCAAACTAACTGGTGTACCTTAAGAATGTGACTTGATTCTTCTGATGCTCAACCACTTAACTGGAATATTAATATAAATGGTAATAACAATGGCCAGTCATTATTGAGTGCTTCCATGTGTACACTCTTTGCATATATTAACCTTCTAATCCTCACCGTAACCTTATGAGAGATATATATATATATATATATATATATATATATATATATATATATTTTTTTAATTCAAGACCCATGTATTCTCAACTTCTGCCCACATGGAGACACTCTCCTGGAAAAGGCATTGAATCCTTCCATTCACTTTAACACCTTGTGCTGAAAACATGTGTTCCGAGGTTTCACCTATGAGATCCACATTCTAAAAGCACTGATTCTTAAACCTCATCTAGATTTCTCCCCTTGGATGGGGGGAGACGACGCAAACACAGCGAAGAACCGCTCAGGACTGTGGGCTCTGCTCACCCAGAAGACCTTGCAACTCCCCTGACCAACCGGCTGGATCCAGGACTAGGGCCCCGAGACGAGGGGTGCCTGCTGGGCTGCTGCCAGCGCCCCCGCCCCCAGCTCCTGTCCTCTTCACTAGGCTGGCTGTCCCCTCTAGTTTCCCTGGAGTTCGGGGACTCCAGACGGTCTCCGCTCACACTTCTGTGTCACGCCTGCTGCCTCAGCACTGCTGATCCACACCAAGGGGGAAAAGCACACAGAACTGCTTTTCAACCCACCAACATTCCACACACAAGTTATTTGATAAGCCTGCGGGTTCTTTTACAGCAGGAGGAGACTCCCAAGGCCATGACTTCCCCCGGCTCCCCACTGCCCTTGCCGGCAGACTGGACGTGCGTGGCCACCGTGCTGAGCCGGGCACACACCCCCGGCTCCACTCCGGAGCACCCTCCTGGAGAATCCAGGACGGTTCCCTGGCCTCATCTGTCCTGAAGCCAGCCCTAGAGTGACAAGAGCCACACCTGCAGGTCTATTCCACTGACCAGCCGCACAGGACCGAGCTGGGCCCACGGACCTTGGTCTAGATTGTGTTGGCTGGTCATTCTTGCCTAGGTTCACAGGCCAACAGCCAGTGTCCTTCCTTCCCTGCTCATCACTGCACCAGCGGCTCACTCCTACCTGCTGCCGTCACACGCTTGGCAACCTTGTGTTCGGGGCCAGCCAAGAACTGAGACCCCAGCAGGCCCCTAGTTCCCAGCAGGCAAACTCCCTGTTAAACTACCGCTGCCTGGCCGTATTCTCGAGGCTTCAGAGCCGGGAAAGTGCGGAGGGCAGAGCAAGGCGCGGCGCCCCCAGCCCCTGACCCGCCATGCTCCACGGAGGCGCCGGATCCTCGCCGCACCACTACCAGCAACACAAGCGACCTCGGCGCCCGCCTGTCCCGCGGACCCAGGACGGAAGCGCGGGGCGTGGGGCTTGGCGCGCGGCGGGCGCGCGGCGGACGCTGGGGCGGGCGGGGACCCCGGGTTCCGGCCCCCGAGGCCACGCGGACCCGCCAGGCCCACCTGCGTCCCAGCCGCCCGGAAAGCGAGATATAGTAATAATAATATTCATAATAATAATAGTATTACTAATATAATAATATTAAGAGATTAGGTTAATAATAATATATAGTTATATAGTATATCATAATAATATGATAATGTTGGTATTCTATTATTAATAATAATAATAATTATATATTATTATTATTGCCACTATTCTGCAGATGAAGAAACTGGGGTACAAAAAGCTTACTATGCCCAAGATCACAGAGCCAATAGGTGACACCTCAGGTATTCCAACTCCAGACGATCAAACTCTAGGGCTCACACATTTAATCATTATTAAACACATTTAAACACTATTAGCCTCCTCACAGGGTTGTAATAATAAAATTTAAAATAAAGCATCTAGTACAGTGCCAGTTGCATCAACAAGTGCTTAGAAACATTAACGCAAAAAGGAAAGAAGAATACTTTTTAAAAAGTTTAAATCCTGATGAAAAAATTGACAAATACTTCTTCTCTGTTCATTTATCTTTGTTTCTCTCATTTCCTTTTTCCTTGGACTCTCTTCCATTAAAATGTCAGTGCCCTTCCACCACTGTGACTCACTGATGTTTTATCTTTCCCTTGTTCCTGGTCCCCAATCACCTGCTCCAACTTCACCCATTTCTTCCTTTCAAAGCTCATTTTTCTCAATTTCAAGGCTGCTGACACATCAGCTTGTGAAACATTAGAGAGTTTATTTTCATACCATTCCCTTCAGAATATCACTAGAATAAACGTGTTTGTGGTACTTGAGACAAACACCCCCAAATACACGGACAGTTGCAATCAGTATTTGTCAGACCCTTCAGTATGTAAACAGAGGCTTCTCCAGTGAGGATAATTTGCATATGCATGAGATTCACTCAGGGAGCTTTAATTAAGGTCCCTGACAACTTCTCCGATTGCATTTTTCACAACTGCCAAGAAACAGTGAACTGCAGTGCGGACTTCTTTACCCTGGTGGAAGAATATTGTTTATAGAATTCTGAATGATTCAATGATCACTAGTGAAACATCAGCAGATGACACATAGATGATTCCACAACTGATGCGCTTTGTCTCCTTAGGCAACCTTGAATTATCCTATGTTTTAGGAAAGCAACATCTGTAACAGCTTGACTCTTCTTTGGAACTAAGCCGAGTATGAATTAATTTAGTTTAGTTTAATTATATTAGGTGTTTCCCAATGAAGAAACATTCCCAGGCACTGTAAGTAAACTTGCAATTTAGGATCTCCCATTGATATAGCCAATATTTTATGATAAGTGTAAATGAGTATAACCTTTAAAAATCGTGAAACACTGCATCATAACTTATATAATATTGTACATCAACTATACCGAAATTTCTTTTAAAAAAGACCTTCCATTGAACAACCTTTTCAAGGTGGTTGGCACATTGACATTTCCAAGGTTTGCACTGGTTCCTCTATTCCTGTGGAAAACAGCCATTTGCTGTGACTTCTGCACAATGGTTAGTTAATAAAAAAAATTAATCTACACATCAAAAGACCTTAATGGATCCACATCTCACACTGAAATATTCCCCCAGCTGAAGAGCTGACTACATATTGCTTACTCTTTCAGTCATCACTTGTTTCAAATGAGTAATTAAAGGAAAAGCAAAATTCTCAGGACCCACATATTCAATGGTATCTGTGTTTGTCTAATGTCCAGGATGTGCATTTCCTTGCATTTTAGGGGATAATATTTCCATGCCAAATATCAATATACTTCAGTGGTAATCATATAAATGTCTATAATTTCAATTTTCTCTCTGTGTTCCCCGTCTAGTTAACTCAAATATAGAACCCCATATTAAACATTCTGAAACTGTGTGTCCTCCAGCTTTATCAGCTGAGGAAGTTGTACTGAACTTTAAAATCTAATGACATATGATGCTTTTAAAGGGGAGTTCTTAGCACCGCTTTCACAGAGCACTCTTGGTACAGGAATCACAATTATTAGCAGTGCCTTTTTTGTTTCTTGTTCTAAGAGACTTCTCATTTGGGGCTCATGGTTACACCTCTAAATAGATTTCACGCTCCATGCTCAGAGAAAAGAAAAGCACACACAGCTCTCCTAGTTTCCAAATGATAATCTCTTCACTCATCATCCCAAAAGTCCAATCTCTATCCCAGAACCTATTAAATTAACTACAAACTCTTTGCTGGACTCGAGTTCTCATCAAAAAAGCCTGTCTGTGAGGACATTGTACTCATTTAACCTCACTATTCTACAGGATGTTCCTACATTCCACAATGTACCTGAAAGGGTTAAAAAAAAGTCCTTTCCTGTGATCCTCTGAATTAATCATAATGACTGCTCTCGATGACAAAGAAGGTCCCACATGAGGGGAGATCTGAGTGTAAGAACTACTGCTTGGTAAAAGCTCTGGCTTAGGGATATGCCATCACTTAGCCATAGGAAGTTCAACTTATTAGAGTTCAAAAACAAGAAAGGGATTACTTGCAGAATCCAACTGAAGACGGTAACAATCCAAGAGGCAATCGATTCCAAGCGAGGCACTGACGCCAAAGCTGAGCGGGGCTCTAAGACAACAGCCAACATTGGAGGTCAGAAATCGGGTCACAGAGTAAGGGTATCAGGAGGGGGCCGCAGGCAATCAGCTCAGAGGACACCTGCTCCCCAGGAGTGACACACCCCCACTGGTCCTTAAAGACCTACCACAGCAATGGTGCCTGGCAGGAAATACTCACGAGAGATGAAAGCTTTTCCTTTTGAAGCTTTGATGGCTCTCCATAGCCTAGTACTACCCAGAATCAGCCTGTGCTGCTGGAAGGCATGCAGCTAACAAGTCAGAATGGCACTTTCATCCATTTGTTTCTCAATTCTAGAATGCTATCATTTTAAAAGAATATTCGAAAGAGACCTTACAGTGACCTCGGAGAAAGGGGACATACTGGGTGCAAATATGTTGCTGTCACACACGCTCATTTAGGGCTGACTCCACCTCTCCCGATATCACCTCCCCCACAACCATCACTATCAGTCAGTTCACCAGGAACCAATAAGCAATATCACCCAAAGCTACCAAAAATTTAATTTTAAGTTCGAAATGGTCTCAGAGGGTGTCAAAATTGTTAATGCCACGGGGCCTAAGCCAATGCTTCTCAAACTTTAATGTGCACACAAATCTCCTGAAGGATCTTGTTAAAATTCTAGAGTTCTGGGGTGTTAACTGAGTGCTTGCATTTGTAACAAGCACTCAGGTGATGTCAAAAGCTGCTGATCTATGGATCACACCGTTGAGTCCCTTGGTGACTCAGAACCCCCATAATTGTCCAATACTCTTGATGCTCCTTCAGATTAGAATTCAGCCTAGAATCAAATCAAATTCTCCAAACCAAGGGGTCTCAAACTGAACTCCATGGGTCTCCAGCTCTGGCACCAGACTGTCTAGGTTTTCATCTCAGCTCCTCTGCTTACTTCCTCCATTTCCTCATCTTATAGAATGAGTATAACATAGAACCTGTCTCATCAGGTCATTGCTGGAATTAATTGAGATGACTCAGGTAACATGCATCACATAGTTCTTAGCATGGTAATCAGACAACAAAGGTTAGTTGTCCTTAGAGGTCCCCAAGAAGAACTTCCGGGCACTCTACGAAGCCTTCAAACTTATTTCTAAAATACTCTATGTGCTGAAATTCATTTACCCGAGAGAGAGTCTATGTCTTTCATAGATTCTCAATGGGATTCACAACCCCCAAAAGTTTGAGAACTGAATTTAACAGCACATTCAAAGTACTATACGGGCTTCCCTGGTGGCGCGGTGGTTGAGCGTCCGCCTGCCGATGCAGGGGAGGCGGGTTCGTGCCCCGGTCTGGGAGGATCCCACGTGCCGAGGAGCGGCTGGGCCCGTGAGCCATGGCCGCTGGGCCTGTGCGTCCGGAGCCTGTGCTCCACAACGGGAGAGGACACAACAGTGAGAGGCCCACATACCGCCAAAAAAAAAAAAAAAAAAAAAAAAAAAAAGTACTATACACCATGCCCAAATGAAATGCAGTGATGATGAAACATATGAAAATCAATCACTGTAATACAGCAAATTAACAGAAGGAAAGACAAAACCACGTGATTATATCAACTGATGTAGAAAAAACATTTGACAAAAGTTTAATATCCTTTCCTGATAAAAACACAGCGAACTATTAATAGAAGGAAAGTACTTCAACATAATAAAAGCCATATATGAAAAACCGACAGCTAACATCATACTCAGCAGTGAAAGACTTAAAGCTTTTCCTCTAAGGCCAGGAAGACGGAAAAGATACCCACTCTCATCACTACTATTCAACATAGTACTAAATGTCCTAGCCAGAGAAATCAGACACACACAAAAATAAAATAAAAGGCATCCAAATTTGAAAGGAAGAAGTAAAATGATCTCTGTTTACAGATGACATATTAGGCACAAAAATTCCTAAAGATTACACACACACACACACCCACACAAACAAACCTGCTGAACCCAAGAAATAATTTTAGCAAAGTTGCAGAATACAAAATTAACAAACACAATGCAGTTGCATTTTTATATATTAACAATGATCAATCTGAAAGAGAATTAAGAAAATAATCTCACTTACAGCAGCATCAAGAAGGAGAAAATGTTTAGGTATAAAATTAGCCAAGAAGGTGAAAAACTTGTACATTGAAAACTACAACACACTGCTTAAAGATATCAAGGAAGATTGTATTTGTATATAAATGGAAAGACATCCCATGCTCAAGGATTGGAATATCGTTAAAATGGCCACGCTACCCAAAGAAATCTACAAATTGAATGCAATTCCGATCAAAATCTCAGTAGCAGAAAAATATCTTATGATTCTTATGGAGCCTCAAGTAGCCATAACAATCTTGTAAAAGAAGCCTCACACTTCCTGATTTCAAAACACAGTACAAAGCAACAGCAATCAAAGTGGTATGGTACTTGTAGAAAAACATTTAGACCAATTTAACAGAGTAGAGAGCCTAGAAATTAACCCTTGCTTATATGGCCAAACGATTTTTGACAAAGGTGCCAAAAATACACAATGGGGAAAACACAATCTCTTAAACAAATGATATTGGAAAACTGGATATCTACTTGCAAAAGAATAAATTAAAGAACGAAGTACAGGGGTTCCCTGTGGCGCAGTGGTTGAGAGTCCACCTGCCGATGCAGGGGACATGGGTTCGTTCCCCTGGTCCGGGACGATCCCACATGCCGCGGAGCGGCTAGGCCCGTGAGCCATGGCCGCTGAGCCTGCGCGTGCGGAGCCTGTGCTCCACAAGAGGACAGGCCACAACAATGAGAGGCCCGCGTACCGCAAAAAAAAAAAAAAAAAAGAAAGAAAGAAGTACAGGACCAAAACTATAAAACTCCTAGAAGCAAGCATAGGGTAAAAACTTTAGGACATTACATTTGGCAATAATTTCTGGGATATGATACTAAAAGCACATACAACAATGCAAAAGTAGACAAATAGGACTACATCAAATTTTAAAACTTCCATGCAGGTAAGGAAACAATCAACAGAATGACAAGGCAACCTATTGGAATGGGAAAAATATTTAAAAATCTTATATCTAATGTGGGATTAATATCCAAAATATCTGAGGAACTCCCACAACTCAACAAAAAAAACCACAAATAACTGATTTTTTAAGTGCAAAGAACTTGAATAGACAAGTCTCCAGTGAAGATATACAAATGGTCAACAAGCATATGAAAAGATGCTCAACATCACTAAACTTAAGAGAAATGCAATTCAAGGCCACAATGAGACATTATCTCACACCCATTGGGATGGCCACTGTCAAAAGAACAGAAATAACAAGTGTTGGAGAGGACATGGAGAGGTTAGAACCCTGTGCCCTCTTGCTGGGAATGAGAAATGGTGCAGCCACTATAGAAAATAGTACAGAAGTTCCTCAAAAAATTAAAAATAAAATTACCATATGATCCAGCAATCCCACTTCTGGGTTTATATGCAAAATAATTCAAAGCAGGATCTCAGAAATAAATCTGCACACTCTGCAACATTATTCACAATAGTCAGGAGGTGGAAGCAAACAAAATATTCCTGCACAGATGAATGGACATACAAACAATGAAATATTATACAGCCTTAAAAAAAAAAGAAGGGAATCCTGTCAAATGCGACAACATGGATGAATCCTGAGGACATGATGCTAAGCAAAATAAGCCAGTCACAAAAGGACAAATACTGTATGACTCCTCTCATATGAAGTATGTAGAGTACTCAAAATCATAGAAACAGAAAGTAGAAAAGTGGTTGCCAAGGAAGGGCTGGAAGAAGGAGGGTGGGGGAATTAGTGTTTAATGGGTATCGAGTTTCAGTTCTGCAAGATGAAAAAGTTCTAGAAGTCTGTTGCACAACAATGTGAATACACTTAAAACACTAAACTGGGGCTTCCCTGGTGGCACAGTGGTTGAGAGTCCGCCTGCTGATGCAGGGGACACGGGTTCGTGCCCCGGTCTGGGAAGATCCCACATGCCGCGGAGCGGCTGGGCCCGTGAGCCATGGCCGCTAAGCCTGCGCGTCTGGAGCCTGTGCTCCGCAATGGGAGAGGCCACAGCAGTGAGAGGCCCGTGTACCGCAAAAAAAAAACAAAAAAAACAAAAAAAACAAAAAAAAAACCAAAAAAAACACACTAAACTGTACGCTTAAAATGACTTAGATGATAATCACGGTCATGTGTTTTTAGTACAATTTTTTAAATATATACTGACGTCTGAGTGCTAACCACAGAGAATATCATTTAATTTGTCTGGGATGCAGACTGGACACTGGGATTTTATTTTATTTTTTTAAATTTTTTTTTGCGGTACGCGGGACTCTCGCTGTTGTGGCCTCTCCCGTTGCGGAGCACAGGCTCCGGAGGCGCAGGCTCAGCGGCCATGGCTCACGGGCCCAGCCGCTCCATGGCATGTGGGATCTTCCCGGACCGGGGCACGAACCCGTGTCCCCTGCATCGGCAGGCGGACTCTCAACCACTGCGCCACCAAGGAAGCCCGACACTGGGAGTTTTTAAAGGCCTCCTGTAATTCATCAGTGCCATACAGGACCATGGGCCTAGTGTCACATGTTATGATTTTTCCAAGAGAGGCTAAAATCAAGATTTTTATCTTTTTTTTTTTTTTTTTTTTTTTTTTTTTTTGCGGTATGCGGGCCGCTCACTGTTGTGGCCTCCCCCGTTGCGGAGCACAGGCTCCGGACGCGCAGGCTCCGGACGCGCAGGCTCCGGACGCGCAGGCTCAGCGGCCATGGCTCACGGGCCCAGCCGCTCCGCGGCATATGGGATCCTCCCAGACCGGGGCACGAACCCGTATCCCCTGCATCGGCAGGCGGACTCTCAACCACTTGCGCCACCAGGGAGGCCCAAGATTTTTATCTTTATTTGTAATGTTTATATAAACACTGCTGGGTTTTTTTTTAATGCTGGCAACTAATTTTTTAAATTCTGTGCAAACCAAACACACCACTCTTGCTGCCTCTTGGGCTACCGATCTCCAAGTTCCTTTCTAGTTTAAAATGTCTGTGGATCAAAATTAACTTTCCTGTGTCTCAGTAGGTGGCCTCCTTACCAGGGGACTCTCCTCTGGCTTTTGAATCTTCCTATGTGAAATACTCATCAATAAAATGGGTCACTATGCACAATGGGGTGTCCCAAGAAGTGTATCATGTATCATGGTTACAAGTCCTTGGCATGTGTGGGTTATCGTTTTGGTCAGTAAAGTCGATTGGAGGTTTCTGAACAACAATTTCAGGCAGAGAAACCTGGTTTTTTTGAGGGGGTGGGGGGATGTTTGTTTATTTGATTTCCAGTTTGAGAGAACCCTGTAGTTTAAGCTGAATAGTACATGGATTCCTAAATACATTTACCATACAAAAGTTGAATTGCTTTGATGTAAGTAGGACTGGAGAAGTGGGAAGTGAATGACTGTAATTCATCTCCTGCCTTATCAACAGGCTTTTCTGTCCCGAGCAAACTCGGCTCCACAGAGCCTCCATCCAGGTTCAAAGGGAAAGGTTCAAGGGCTGGAGGAGGGAAAGCAGTGAGCTGAACATCTTCATTCCCTGCTCCTGAGTAACCACTGCTCTTACCCACTGTACTGAGCTTCTACTTAAGCTTTGGTTAGAAAAGGAGTTCAAGTGCTTTAAAGAAAGAAGTTACAAAAACCCTGACCTAGATGAGGGTATCTAGAATACTCATTAATTTTTCAGATAACACTAATAGAAAAGTAACTGCACAAATAGAAAATACAAGCACCAATGAACAGTGAATACATGGATGGAAAAGAAAGTGGAATTCTGAGGCTATCCAACAAACCAAATCATACGTTATTGTTTATAACACAACTTCAACCTAGAGAAAGCCTAAGTAAAAGCATGGGGATGTAAGGTCCCTTGCAGCCTGCCCACTCACCTTCCGCGTGGAGCAACACTCCAGGCTAGATTTTAGTGTCTGTGAGAGTGAAAAGCATGCTTAGCAGTGAGGTTAAGTAAAGGTCTATAACATGAATCTTGAGGAAAGAGTAAAATAACCAAGATTATTCTTTCAAGATAAAAACACTATAAAAGATTGAATATAAAAAGACAAAGGCTGCAGAAGCAGCAAAAGAAAAAAATAGGTAAATTGGACTATATCAAAATTTAAAACTTTTATGCATCCAACTTTTGTACTATCAACAAAGTGAAAAGGCAGCTCTTGGAATGAAACAAAATATTTGCAAATTATATGTCTGACAAAGGGTTAATATCAAGAATATAAACAGAACTCCTACAACTCAACAACAAAACAAACAAACAACTCAATTTAAAAATGGGCCAAGGACTTGAATAGGAATTTCTTCCAAGGAAATATACAAATATCTAATAAGCGCATGAAGAGATGGCTTTACATCTCTACTATTAGGGAAATACAAATCAAAACCACAGTGAGACACCACTTCCCGTTCGTCAGAATGGTTATTATCAAAAAAACAGAAAATAACTATTGGTGAAGATGCGGAGAAATCGGAACTCTTGTGCGCTGCTGGTGGGAATATAAAACAGTGCGACACTGTGGAAAGTAGTATGGCAGTTCCTCAAAAAATTAAAAATAGGGTTACTATCTGATCCAACAATTCCACTTTTGGATATATACCCAAAAGAATTGAAAGCAAGGATGTGAAAACATATTTGCCCACCCACATTCATAGCAGTAGTATTCACAATAGCCAAAAGGAGGAAACAACCCAATTGTGCATCAACGCATGCATGGATAAAGAAAATGTGGTATACACCTAGCGTGAAATATTATGCAACCTTAAAAAGGAAAGAAATTCTGACACATGCTACACCATGGATGAACCTTGAAGATAGTATGTGAAGTGAAATAAGCCAGTCACAAAAGGACAAATACTGTACATTACCTCACCTATATACGATACCTAGAATAGTCAAATTCATAGAGACAGAAAGTAGAATGATAGTTGCCAGGGGCTGGGGGAAGGGAGGAAAGAGGAGTTATTGTTTAATGAGTACCGGGTTCCCATCTTACGAGATGAAAAACGTCCTCGAAGTGGATAGTAGTGATGGTTGCACAACAGTGTGAATGCCACTGAAGTGTATACCTTTTTATAAAATGGTTAAAATGGTAAATTACATGTTATGTATATTTTACCACAATGTTTTCAAACATTTTTTAAAAACAAAGACTATAAAATCATGAAAGCATGTTAGCCCACATGCCAAGTGAGTTTCATGAGATGCCAGCCGTACGGACTTAACGTATTTCTTCTTTACAATATCATCCCACTTCATTTGATAGACATGAGAACCTGTGATCCACCAGGGTGAACTCTGAGTGCACCTGCAATGGCAGGACTGGTCATAGGGACTGTGACTTAGGAAGGAAATCAATGGAAACGTTAAAGAAAGCTTAGAAGGGCTGGCTGAACACAATGAGGTGAGCAGGAATACTGAAAACATTTCAGCCCAAAGGGATTTTAGTGAACCTGATGATTCTCGAACATTACTGGCAAGGCTACTTATAACAGACATCAAACTACTTATTGTAACAGGGGAGATAAAAGTCAACTGGTACAGTTTGTGAGAATGAAGTCTTTAGACTACTAACAGGACAAAAGTGTAGACAGTAGGGATTGTTTATCAGACACTAAATGTAATACAGAGAGAAACTAAAGGATCTCATTCCAAAAACACATAAAATTGCCTCATGGATGCTGAAACAATCTTGCGGTTGGAGACAGCAATGATTTCACACATTTTACAATATTAGAAGGTCTGGCCCCCCTTCCTCTGGAAAAGTGAAGATTCTGATTTTTTTTTTCATCCTCTCTGCTTCAGATGGATCTGAGAAACTCAGACGTGTTTGGCATGACGTGTACCACCATTAAATATGCTTAAAGGAGTTACAATATCAATGGATAATGAATAACGTAAAATTAACCATGAATAAAAGACAGACCAAATTTGATACTTCCACGAATTGAGAACTAAGAGCAAATTCACAGCAAGTAAGAGAAAACTCCAACAAAGTAACCTGGAAAAAGCTCCAAAAGATTTAGTTATAACGTAAAAAAGAATTTTCAAGAAAACGTGTCAATTAAGCTTTTGGCAAGATTTAAGAGCAGAGGCAAAGCTCTCAAGTTCATGGTGGTGCTAGAGGATCCAATCCCCCTGCTGTGCCTGAGGTAGGCAGTGAAGGAAGAAGATAAAGACATGATGCTTCGTGGGAGCAGGAAGATACACAAAGAGCTGCCAATGAGCTCCATCAGCAAGTGGCCCCCCAGCCCACTGGCAGCACAATGGGAACCAGACACCTGCGCACAATGCCTGAAGCACACACCAGAAGGATGCTCTGCGTCCAGAGACATGCCAAGCTTCAGCGGCAAAGACCTCTCCAGGTGGGAAAAATGTAACTGACCTATGTGCTTTTCTTCTTTTTATTCCTCTTTTTATTGATGTCAGGTCACTGAATATTCATATCATAAAAGCTATGTTCCATTTCATAGAGATAGCCATTTCAGGGTTTGGGATTTAGACAAATGATCTACTTCACAACAACCATCCATAAGACCCACATCACTTTACTTCTCAGTATTCAACCTTCCTAAATCCTCCCAGATGGCTACATTTTACCAAAAGACGTCTCTCCATTCACAGGAGCAGGGCTTCATGGGGGAGCAATTGCTCACACTTTCTGTGACTCGCCAACCACGTTTCTTGGGAGTAAAGGTCACCACGGCTTAATAACACTTTCTGTGTAGAATACGGAGAGGAACACAATTGCATTTTATAATCAGATCTACGTTTGTCCTTGTGACATAGCAACAGAGGAGAATAAAACATTCACTGACTGTCAAGCCTCGAAAGATGACTTTAAATCACCCAGCTTTACGTTTCAGTGGCCTTTGTTATTGAAACATAATCAACTCATATTTGATGAAACAGACACAAGACTATGGGAAGAACAACGATTCCAAATGTGGAGAAGGTCTGGACTTCTTACTGTTTGTTATTTCAGTAATTTAAGCATTTTGAGATGCAGGTCTATGAAACTCCTTTCTAACCCAAGTCAAGGACTTGGTCTCTCTCCAAAGTTTTCTAAAGCCAACACGGATTGAAAGTCCATGCACCTCAGTCACGTGGGGGAAAGGCGGCTTTTGGAGTGAGATATGGATCTGAATCTCAGCCTTATCACTTGTTAGTTACACGACCGGACATCAGTGTCGTTACCTCTCTGAGCCCCAATTTCCTGTCTGTAACGTGGTGCTGATAATGCTTACTTCTGCTGCTTGCTGAGGATAGTAAATGGGGTAATGAAGCAACACTGCCTGGCACAGAGCCAGGGACATGGTCAATGTTTTAAAGATTGAAGGTAAAAAGAGGTTAGGACATTTCTGGCTTCTATATGTTCTGAGGAGAAGGAAGAAGGTGGGGAGAGAAGGAAAGACAAGAAGGAGTATCACAGCACAATGCACTGATACCCCTAAGATACGTCACTATCCTAACATCCTTTCTAACAGAAACACAGAATAGAATCAAAGACCCATCTTATGCAGCCAACTCATAAAGCAGGTATAGGACTCCCACCATAACATCAGGAGTCCAACGGGTTCCACTGTAATTAACTTGGATTTGTACTCAGACCATTCAGATGTGAGGATAAAATCATTTCTTAAATAAACTAAAGGGAACTTAAAGCTATCCCTCTACCCCCCGTCTCTACTGCAAGGGCTAAAGAATTTCCATATTCGTCTCCCTTTCCCACTCACTTCAGACATGCCATGTCCCACCAAGATGCAGTTATCCTACTTCCCTCTCTTCCATCTCTGTTTGGGTGAAAAAAATCATCCATTCCTGTAATGGTTCAGTCTTTTGGACCATTTCTAACCGATTTTCTTCATATCTCATCACAGAATGATAACTTTAGGCAAGGCTTGAAGAGTAAACTGCAGCCACCTAGCAAATTCAAAACAAGCCCAAGGTCAGCAGCACACCAGTGAGACCAGGGTTCATTACTTAAACGTTAGAATCATTTCACATGAAAACGAAAAGGGGGGTTAATCAGTTAATGAATCTGGCACGGCAGCATCCAGAGCGGCAGGGGAGGACAAAACACTGAATGAGTTCAGAAACCAAGGAGACATTATAAACAAAGAGGGCCATTGCCTACATGTCCCTGCTTCTCTCCTTAAGATCTGAATGTCCTTTGAATCCTAACATTTAAGAGTGCAACCCTTTCCAGCTCTGGGAGGCTTGAATGCCTCTAGTGAAATGCCAGCGTTAATGAGAGTCTAATATACCTTTCCACCTGCAGCACCTGTGCAGACAAATTGTACCAGGCTTCAGACAAGCTGAAAAGCCTCCGTGTGCTGTAGATGGAACAGCTGGTAGAGTCAGTGTTCGTTTGCTGAATGGTTCCTGTAGTCCCAGCTTGAGCTGGACAGGAAACTCTACAAAGGTAGCTAACTCAGAGCTTCCACGCAAGAAACATCTGTCAACTAAACAACTTTGTGTGAGACGCCTGCCTTCTCGGCTGTGGCGAATGACGACAAAGACTGCCACCAGAGAGACTGACAATGGTAGTCAACACGTCCTTTCTGAAGTGACACAGCAAGACTCCATCGCCACTAGCTCCAGTTGTTAAACAACATCTGGCACAGAACCAGGGTCATTTACCCAACCCCCTCCTTGGAATAAAATGAACACTTGGTTATTCACAATGCATTTGGTCCCCTTCCATTGAGAGGTATTTTAGCTACCTATTTGTTCTATCTATTGAGTTTATTCTGCATCATTGTATCTACTCTACAAAGCCTGTAAGCATTATTATCAAAAAGAAAGATGAAAAACACCTTTTCAGGAACAGAGTGGTAGAAACCTTCAAACCACCCAACTAACTTCAAAGCATTATCTAACTCCCAGAATTACCCCAGTGGGTACAAGCACATACTATGGAGAGAGTATATTTTTCAATAAAATATTCCCTTTGTGGGCTGAAACATGCCCTATCTTCTTATGAAATTATTAGTTCGTTATTAAAATTCTTCAATTGAACTATTTCTTGAGATCTGTTCCTTTGCTGACTCATACCCACTATCACTGATCCTAATCCCACCCTGTACCAGAGATTCTCAGTAAAAGGAAACGAGAAGATTGTACGTACACAAAGCCTACGTTCACACCTTCTCTCCAAAACTAATACACCAATAAAGCCAATAAACCAGTTGAAAATCAACAAAAAGAAAAAGAGATCCTTCCATGCTCCATGCCCACCTGACCTCACATTGTCCTACTTCTACTCTCAGCTTTGTCTTCCATTTCTAGATCTTTTCCTACCTTTTGGGAAAATCTGAACTTATCTTCTGAATGAGAAAACTAAACGCCTTTAGTGAATACTCACCCCTACATCTTCCTTCACTACACAAACTTCATCATGCATTTTCAAGGCAAGCACCTTATCTGAGCTCCCCCTGACTCTCCACAATGAGGGAAGGGGACTGTCCAAAATTTCCCATCAGAATGAAGTTGGATGCAAACAAAGAGCCATCCGAACTTTAAGGCTAGAATAGGTTGTTCTGAATTTCACTCTTTGAGGAAAAGCATTTCTTTAAATGATGGTCCTTTAAAATGTTCATCTATTGCCCATGTGCTTCAGCATCACTTTAGGGAAAATCAAATGACACTGTTTCCTATAGACACTTTACAGTCTACAAGCTGAGTTGATTAACGCTTGATATTCAGTACAACATGGTGGCCCAAAAGCTAATAAGAAACTTATTATGAATGACTTCACAGCCTAAGACAGTAGCCTACAATTCCTTCCCATTACTGGTTCTGTCCTCCAAGTCTAATGAGTATTCCTGCACATAACTTTACACTTGGATTTTTTATCGTTACCAAGCCATCAGACATGGATTAGGAGCAAAGTCAAAGTAATAGGAAGTTATATCCCAATATTATTTTTGAGCAACTAACAGTTCTCACTTGAATGAAATGAATTTTATTTTACACCAAACTCAATGATATAGCTGTCGTCTGGAACTTCAGTGCTATACTCTACTTACTGGAAGTTTAGCTCATTGGATTCCTGGATTTCAGCACAGAAACCCTGAGTTCCACTCTTCAGGCCTGCCATTGAGTTACTATGTAATCATGCCTAAGTCATTTTTTGATTTGTTTGCTTTTTCTCCATTGGTAAAATGGCAATAATCCAAATTCTCCAAGCCAGGGACCTCATTTTAGGATTTATTTTTAAGCTATGTTTCTAGAAGCCCTAAAATTCTGCATAGTTGTTTCAGGTGTTACATACAAATAATTTAGTCCAAATTTTTTATTTTTAATGTCTATTTTAACACTGTGGGAATATTCTAGGAGTCACTGACTCACAAGTGATATACATTAGGTTTTAACACATTTTGGTGAACCCCCTTGCAAGGCATGTCTGGTTAACTCATTCTTGTCTGCAAATCTCAGTGTAAGACTCCTACCAAATTTGTGTATATAAATGACCTTACTTTAAATATGTTATTTATTAGTAAGTGTGTCGATTGGCCCTGGTCATTTTTTTAAAACAGCAGTACCTGGTTTGCTCTCATTTCTAAAGATGTGTAATCAAGTCCTCATGTCTGTGAAAGCCTTTGTCAAAGCCTACATGCTAAACCAGTCCATACTGGGCATGTGCAGTACCTAGTCTTATCATGCAACCTTTGGGCAATGAGGCAAGATGGTGCTAGTGGTATAGTGAGAAACTGCTAGAGCCAGGTTACAAGCGCTGCTTGATTAATGGCAGATTTTGCAATCATGTTGGGGAATCATGCTGGATTTTCAGGGTGACAAACAGTTTTCAGGATCATAAAGGGTTAGATGAGACACCATTCTGGGTTTCATGCAACTGGATAGGACCTCAGAGAATGGAAAATCCATGTTCCTTGAACATCGCACAGACTGGCCTATTGGTACAACTGGCTAAGTACATATCATTTAAGTTTATCACGGTAAACTGTCCCTTCTCTAAGATTTATATAATAAGAGAATTCCGTTTTCCCATATCAGTAACCCACTTCTACAATAACATGCCCCTCCAATTTCCATACCATGTAAAATTCAGACTCATCTACCTGGAACCCAGTCTTATCACATCATAGTCAATTACTCAATAACTAATTTCTAACAGATAATGTTTTAATATTACTTAGTTATAAATCTTTTAGTACTTATTAGAAGTTTTGTGTGCTTCTTCCCTGACTTTGACGCTTATGATAAGAAATACAAGGGCTTCCCTGGTGGCGCAGTGGTTGAGAGTCCGCCTGCCAACGCAGGGGATGCGCATTTGTGCCCCGGTCTGGGAAGATCCCACGTGCCGCAGAGCGGCTAGGCCCGTGAGCCGTGGCCACTGAGCCTGCACGTCCGGAGCCTGTGCTCCGCAAAGGGAGAGGCCACAGCAGTGAGAGGCCCGCGTACCGCAAAATATAAAAATTTGAAAAAAAAAACAAGCAGTAGTTAGGCATTGTTGGTGATGCAATTTTGAAATGGGATTTCTTACTATACCTCCCATGGGTTTCTGGGTAAATAATAACTGCAGAGTGTCCTGAGAGCACACAGCAGTCCATTACCATTTTCAGCGACCTGCCTGTCAGATCAGTATATTCATAATATAGTTTATACTTCGGAGTTCTACAGAAAATTATATTTGTAAAAGGAATCAATCACTGGGGGGAAAAAAGTTTGAAAGCTGCTCTTTTGACGATACAACCGCTGGCATCATTTGTAAATCAACCTGATAGATAAAACCAAAACATCCAATGTGTATTCCATGCTGTATTTTGTCTGAGTTATGAGTAGGCATACCCACTGAGAGGGAGACTGCTTACTTCAGCCCAACTCAAAACACAGATGGAACAGCTCTCCAAAATCAATTATGCAGTCAATGCATGAAAATAGAAAAAGTAAGTTTTGTGGGGAGACAGAAAATTTGGGTTTCATCTGAATCAGAAAGAATACACAGAGGTCTCATGATGATACTATCATGTCACTGATATTTATTATAAATATTGGATGCCTCTGGCCTGGTTGTATATTTATGATAAGGAATTAAACCAGTTGTTAAATGCCGAGCTGTGATTACACACGGGTCCTGGTCAGATTCAATCTTTTCTTTTCTTTTCTTTTTTAACATCTTTATTGGGTTATACTTACTTTAAAATGGTGTGTTAGTTCATGCTTTATTAAAAAGTGAATCAGCTATATATATACATATATCACCGTATCTCCTCCCTCTTGTGTCTCCCTCCCACCCTCCCTATCCCACCCCTCTAGGTGGTAACAAAGCACCGAGCTGATCTCCCTCTGCTATGTGGCCACTTCCCACTAGCTATCTATTTCACATTTGGTAGTGTATATATGTCCATGCCACTCTCTCACTTCGTCCCAGCTTACCCTTCCCACTCCCCGTGTCCTCAAGTCCATTCTCTACATCTGTGTCTTTATTCCTATCCTGCCCCTAGGTTCTTCAGAACCTTTTTTTTTTTTTAGATACCATATATACGTGTTAGCATAGGGCATTTATTTTTCTCTTTCAGACTTACTTCACTCTGTATGACAGACTCTAGCTCCATTCACCTCACTACAAATAACTCAATTTTGTTTCTTTTTATGGCTGAGTAATATTCCATTGTATGTATGTGCCCCATCTTCTTTATCCATTCATCTATCGATGGACACATAGGTTGCTTCCATACCCTGGCTGTTGTAAATACAGCTGCAATGAACATTGTGGCACATGACTCTTTTTGAATGATGGTTTTCTCAGGGTATATGCCCAGTAGTGGGATTGCTGAGTCGTATGGTAGCTCTATTTTTAGTTTTTTAAGGAACCTCCATACTGACCTCCATAGTGGCTGTATCCATTTACATTCCCAACAACAGTGCAAGAGGCTTCCCTTTTCTCCACAGCCTCTGCAGCATTCACGGTTTGTAGATTTTTTGATGATGGCCATTCTGACTGGTGTGAGGTGATACCTCATTGTAGCTTTGATTTGCATTTCTCTAATGATTAGTGATGTTGAGCATTCTTTCATGTGTTTGTTGGCAATCTCTATATCTTCTTTGGAGAAATGTCTATTTAGGCCTTCTGCCCGTTTTTGGATTGGGTTCTTTGTTTTTTTGATATCGAGTTGCATGAGATGTTTGTGAATTTTGGAGATTGATCCTTTGTCAGTTGCTTCGTTTGCAAATATTTTCTCCCATTCTGAGGGTGGTCTTTTCATCTTGTTTAGGGTTTCTTTTGATGTGCAAAAGCTTTTACGTTTCATTAGGTCCCATTTGTTTATTTTTATTTCCATTTCTCTAGGAGGTGGGTCAAAAAGGATCTTGCTGTGATTTATGTCATAGACTGTTCTGCCTATGTTTTCCTTGAAAAGTTTTATAGTGTCTGGCTGTATATTTAGGTCATTAATCCATTTTGACTTTATTTTTCGCATGGTGTTAGGGAGTGTTCTAATTTCATTCTTTAACATGTAGCTGTCCAGTTTTCTCAGCACCACTTATAGAAGAGGCTCTCTTTTTTCCATTGTGTATTCTTGCCTCCTTTATCAAAAATAAGGTGACCATATGTGTGTGGCTTTATCTCCGGGCTTTCTGTCCTGTTCCACTGATCTATATTTCTGTTTTTGTGCCAGTACCATACTGTCTTGATTACTGTAGCTTTGTAGTATAGTATGAAGTCTGGGAGCCTGATTCCTCCAGCTCGTTTTTCTTTCTCAACATTGCTTTGGTTATTCAGGGTCTTTTGTGTTTCCGTACAAATTGTGAAAATTTTTGTTCTAGTTCTGTGAAAAATGCCATTGCTAGTTTGATGGGAATTGCACTGAATCTGTAGATTGCTTTGGGTCGTATAGTCATTTTCACAATGTTGATTCTTCCAATCCAAGAACATGGTATTCCTCTCCATCTGTTTGAATCATCTTTAATTTCTTTCACCAGTGTCTTACACTTTTCTGCATACAGGTCTTTTGTCTCCTTAGGTAGGTTTATTCCTAGGTATTTTATTCTTTTTGTTGCAATGGTAAATGGGAGTGTTTCCTTCATTTCTCTTTCAGATTTTTCATCATTAGTGTACAGGAATGCAAGAGGTTTCTGTCCATTTTGTATCCTGCTACTTTACCAAATTCATTGATTAGCTCTAGTAGTTTTCTGGTAGCATCTTTAGGATTCTCTATGTAAAGTAGCATGTCATCTGCAAACAGTGACAGCTTTACTTCTTTTCCAATTTGGATTCCTTTTATTTCTTTTTCTCCTCTGATTGCTGCGGCTAAAACTTCCAAAACTATGTTGAACAACAGTGGTGAGAGTGGACAACCTCGTCTTGTTCCTGATCTTAGAGGAAAGGGTTTCAGTTTCTCACCACTGAGAACGATGTTAGCTATGGGTTTGTCATACATGGCCTTTATTATATCGAGGTAAGTTCCCTCTATGCCTAGTTTCTGGATGCTTTTTTATCATAAATGGGTGTTGAATTTTGTCAAAAGCTTTTTCTGCATCTATTGAGATGATCATATTGTTTTACTCCTTCAATTTGTTAATATGGTTTATCACAATGATTGATTTGCGTATATTGAAGAATCCTTGCATCCTGGGATAAACCCCACTTGATCGTGGTGTATGATCCTTTTAATGTGCTGCTGGATTCTGTTTGCTAGTATTTTGTTGAGGATTTTTTCATCTCTGTTCATCAATGATATTGGCCTGTAGTTTTCTATCAATGTGACATATTTGTCTGGTTTTGGTATCACGGTGATGGTGGCCTTGTAGAATGAGTTTGGAAGTGTTGCTCCTTCTGCTACATTTTGGGAGAGCTTGAGAAGGAGACGTGTTAGCTCTTCTCTAAACGTTTGATAGAATTTGCCTGTGAAGCCATCTGGTCCTGGGCTTTTGTTTCTTGGAAGATTTTTAATCACAGTCTCAATTTCAGCACTTGTGATTGGTCTGTTTATATTTTCTATTCCTTCCTGGTTCGGTCTCGGAAGGTTATGCTTTTCTAATAATTTGTCCATTTCTTCCAGGTTGTCCATTTTATTGGCATAGAGTTGCTTGTAGTCATCTCTCATGATCCTTTGTATTTCTGCAGTGTCAGTTGTTACTTCTCCTTCTTCATTTCTAACTGTTGATTTGCATCTTCTCCCTTTTTTTCCTGATGAGTCTGACTAATGGTTTATCAATTTTGCTTCTCTTCTCAAAGAACCAGCTTTTAGTTTTATTGATCTTTGCTACTATTTCCTTCATTTCTTTTTTGTTTATTTCTGATGTGATCTTAATGATTTCTTTCCTTTTGCTAACTTTGGGTCTTTTTTGTTTTTCTTTCTCTAATTGCTTTAGGTGTAAGGTTAGGTTGTTTATTTGAGATTTTTCCTGTTTCTTGAGGTAGGATTGTATTGCTCTAAACTTCCCTCTTAGAACTGCAGTTGCTGCATCCCATAGGTTTTGGGTCATCATGTTTTCATTTCACATAACTGATGTGTCTTAGATGCTTAACATGAAAACAAATATTCTAAAATCAGCAGTGTCCTTTTGCTTTTTGAATCACTTCTATATTATATCATTATTTAAACAATACTGTAGCCAATTAATGTGCATAGGGAAAAATGAATCGACCATAAAGAAAGCTTACGTTTTTCTATTATTTAATATCTTTTCATAGAAGGCAACTTGACAACTGTTTTCTCTCAAGAAAATGACTTCCTATGGGTTCTCCCAGAATCAAACCCAGTCATAAACATTCCAGTTCAAATAGTTAATATGAGAAATGGAAGAAACTCCAATAGGAAAGTGAGATAGGGAAGAGAAGGCAAGCATTAAATACTGTGTTATAGCCAGGTAACAGTGTGGAAAAGTGGAGGTAATCCACAGAGAAACTCTGGGAAACACAAGCTTCCAACTTGAAGGGCCAGGGAGCTGGGGCATTTAGATACCCACTCCCATCAGTCCTTGGTTGAGGACTGCTGCTGGGAAGCTATTAATTCCCCTCACTTCCTTCCTGCCATCTACACAGGCAGAGCAGACTTCAACAGCTTCAGAAGTTCCTGGGCTGGAAAATGCCAAATAATGGCAATTGAAAGTTTGCCACATGCACAAAATGGTAGGGTCTAAGAAATATAAGAGGGACATTGAACAAATTGCCAATAGCAGGCAACTGGCAAATGCAAATTCAGAGGGCTTCACAAGTCATCTTAGCAATTAGAATAGATAATAAGAAACCTCTCTCAACAAGAGCCTGAGATGCACTATTCTTATCATTTGAATAATGAGTGCTGGTTTCCACTTATTAAACAGTTCTTATGTGCCAGGTACTGTACCAATGGCCCAACGTCCATGATCTCATTTAATGCCCACAACAATCTTATTAGTACATCACCAGTTTATAGATGAGGAAGCTGGACTCAGAGGCATTAAGTAATTTACTGAAGTAACAGACACCAGCCCAGGTCTCTCAGTTGCCAAAATATTTTCTCTTTCTGCCTCCCACTGTTTTCAGTGTCCCTAGATGGACAGATATATTTTCTTTAGCTTGAGTATGTCATTAGCTCTGGAAATTCTATCTAAAAAATGTCAACAGTCCGCCCCTTTCAGAGAAAGACCTGTGTCTTCATATCTTTGAAATTCCAGCCTGTGTACCAAACATGGAGAGACTTCCCACCTGGTGCCCCGTCATCTCTGCCGCGTGGACTTTTACGAGAGGCTCTCATTTGGTGCTCTGCACCTGCCCCATGGTGGTTAGCACTTTCAAAGAGCTGCAGGCTCCAGGAATCACAAAACCACCTCTGCTTCTATGTCCTTTCCCACCTGATTTCCATTTGCTCTGCCTGGTCATGATGGGAAGTTTCTTTTTTTGTAGCATCATTCCAGTCTGACTTTTCTTTCACCTCTTCACATTCCACATTCCATCAAGTGGCAATTTTATTCTACGATCACCAGTTAGAACTTTAAAATAGATTTTCAAAGAATATCTGACTGTTAGAACTTCAAATAGCTCAAATATAACCATTTTCTTCAATAAACCTAAATTCTAATCTCTTTTAAATAGTATTTTGAGCAAAATAATAATTCATACTCACTTGTATTAGTCCCTTTTCACTCCTGAGTCTCCAAGTCATTCTTTTTTTTTTTTTTCTTTTTGCGGTATGCGGGCCTCTCACTGTCGTGGCCTCTCCCGTTGCGGAGCACAGGCTCCGGACGCGCAGGCCCAGCGGCCATGGCTCACGGGCCCAGCCGCTCCGCGGCATATGGGATCCTCCCAGATCGGGGCACGAACCCGTATCCCCTGCATCGGCAGGCGGACTCTCAACCACTGCGCCACCAGGGAGGCCCTCCAAGTCATTCTTAAAACCTTCAAACTTTAAGTCCTCTAATGCTATCACAGCACACTTTTAATTACTGGTATCAAAAGAAAGGGACTATCATAGGGGAAAAGCCTTCTATGTTATTTTACCAGCTTAATTTCTACACAAAAGCTTTCAAGTAATCAACAAAAAGAAGAAATGCGAATCCAAATAAGCCACAAAGTAGGAAGACAGTCCAAGAATGAACAATGAAGGTCAAATCCAAGTACAACAAACCCCATGGAGAATACGGATGTTTTGCTGCAGTGACATTTCATGGTTAATTGGTGGTTTGTTAAAGATTACATTTCCAAGATCAAAAAGAATAATGATAAAACACACTCAGAAATGGAAAGCAAGGGCTCTATAAACAGTAGCTGTTTGGAAATTATAAATGGTACTAAAGGACTAATGAGGAAGATAGAGAGCTTACCAATTCTCAGGGAATTTTGTAACTTTCAAACCACAGACTGTTGTGGGCAGGATTTGATCAAAGGTCTCTAGAGTACACTTTCATCCTCATGAGGTTGGGGTCAGGAAGAGGAGAAGGTAAAGAGGACCAGGAGCTATAAGGCTGTGACTTGGAAAGGCCTTTTGCGGTCATCTACTTCCAGCATCCTGCCCCAGAATTCCTCAAATTCCATGTTTTCCCATAAGCTGTTATTTCCATCCAGGTGTTACATGTACCAGGCCCCTTTTCTACAGCAATGGCCCTTTCAGGTCTTGGGGGAATTTAAAATAATACAAAGAAAAATCTGCCTTGCAGAATCTTAGGAGATTTCACTGATTTCACATTGCTCTTAATGGAACGAAGGCATGGCATCATCTGCCTAGCCTCATATAAAAAAGGAGGAAAAAACCAAAAAACATTCATTGCCCCATTGAATCTGGTGCCCTACATAGTCCCATGTGTGACACTGGTCCCACACAGAAAAATTTGAGCTTACTGTCCACGCTGATGCTCAGTTAAACCCACCCTATACACAGTCACCTAAGTGGCTTTTCTAGGACACAGTCTGATGGAGGCACTCCTCTGCCTTTACCTTCAATGAATCCCCATTGATTACAGAACAAAGTCTAAATGACAGAGCCATGGCTCTCGTTCCAGCCATATCTCCTATCAACCCCCTTTCTCAGAGTTCATGCCCCAGCCATGCTGAAGAACATACAATATTCTCTTTAGCTTAAGGATTTTGTACAGAGTGGTCCCTCTGCCTGAAACTTCCTTCCTTCCTTCCATCTTTGCCTGGGAAGGTCCTGGAAAATTGCTACTCACCCTGCTGATCTCCACTATCACTTTGTTCAAGAAGTCCCTCTGGGTCTCCCATTCCCTACCTCCACAACTGGACTTAGTTAAATTTACCCTCCTGTTTACACCCACAAACACCTACTTCCTCTATCAAATGACTTATTTCCTATGTTGTAATTACCTATTTCTTTATCAGTCTCTCTGACTCAACTATACACTCCTTAAAGACCGAGAAGTTGTTTCCTTCACTATCGTATCACAAAACCTAACAGACTAACTGACACATGATAGTAACTCAGTAAATATGTTGGATGAATGAATGAATGAATGAACGAATGAACAACACACTAACCAGCTGTATGAGCTCAATCTCTAGTCCATCCCTCTGTCTCTTACCTGCAACCTAAAACAATCCCAGTACTTGTGGTTGTCTTCCTTGGTCCTGGAGCATTTGTGAAATTGCAACATCATTCCCATCCCAGACAACTCCACTTCCAATAATTTGTTGTCCTTGTCTATAGTGACACCAGTTACCTAAATTTGGCCCATCTACTCCAACCACATCCCAAATCCTCTGAGCCCGGTGCAGCAGCTTCCTTTCACAATGCTAGGACCCGCCACAAGACAGATGATAATCCCTTTGCACATTTTAAGGAGCAGCACCAAGGGAAGAGTACCTGGGAAAGGCCATTGACAGCTCAGAATATCCAGGGCATTTCTAGAACCTCGACACTGCTCTCGGTCTAGGAATGAAGGTCCAAAAAGCATGTCAGAGAATGTTCATAATTGTAAACAAGCTCCACCTTTGAAACACAATCTAGATAGAACCAAATATACAAGCCTGCACAATGGATGAAGCCAACGTCTCCTCCATGATTGCCCTTCTGACCACCTTATTGTCTCCTCAACCATACAAGGTGAACTTCAAACTCACGACCTTGCCTTGTCACCAGAAACATCCAAGCTTGGATCAGTCTTTCCAAGACCAGATATTTGCTCTCTGAACTATTAGAGACTTGTCACATACACACAGGTAGAACAGGATTATTTCTATCTACCTGGGGACCTGGAGTCTTTCACATTGCTCCTGTTCAAACTCTCACAACAGCAAAACTTTACCTACAAAGGGTTCAAGCTATGACACTCCCAATTTTCACAAACCTCCTCAGCTCTTGTGAGTCACATGCAGCCAATTCCAGGAATTGGAGACATGGTTGTGAGGATGAAACTGACTTTGGGGCTCCCCTTGGATATGGTCTTCCAGACTTACCCAAAGGCCATTAAGAGGAAGGTTTACCCCACCTCAGGGAAACCCGAGGCAGTACTTGCAGTCAAGGGCTGGCCATGGCTTCTGAGCTACATCCAAAGAGCAGTTCATACTGTACCTGGGTCTGCTGGAGCCATTTCTGACTGTCCGAGAGCCAGCGTGTACCGCTCCTCAACTGCCTCCATTGTGGCTCATCAGTAGGGCTGTCAGATTTAGTAACTAAAAGTACAGGATACCCAGTTAAACTTGAACTTCACATGAATAGTAAGTCATCACTTTTAGTATAAGTAGATCCTATGTAGTATTTGGGGCATACTTATCTTAAAAATGTACTCGTTGTTTTTCTGACATTCATATTTAACTAAACAGCCTATATTTTACCTGTCAACCCTACTCATCAGAAATGATGGAGGCTTATAGAGATCCAAGAGAAGCCTCAGAGCATCCTCAGCTTTTATTTCTATGTCCTGGAGAGTGAGCCCGAGCTTCCCACTCCCATTAATTGCCTGTAATGGCATATATTCTCCATTTTAGAGTCTTTTCTACTTCTCACTGTAATTATCTTCCTTATTTTAAAGAGATGTATATTTTTTTCCAAACTTAATAGCTCATCCAAAAGTATTTGGAAGTTCATTCGACAAGGGAAAAACAACATGATTCTGACAAGCGAAGGAAACTGCCTGGTGCTTAGTAAAGAAGTATTGGGGAGATTGAAAAAGCCAAACTTAATAAGCAAATCTCTCTAAGGGTATTTTCAGAGCTTGATACCCTCCCACACCCTGAAAATATTATTACATCAAGAATGTAGAACCTGCTAACCAAATGTAAGGCTCCCATATGATTCTATCAAACTGAGGATGCTTCTTTACTAAGCAGTGAGCACACTTGCTGCCCCAGGGACCTTGGCAGTTGCAACGTAGGGCTCTTCCCTTTGGGATGGAAACAGCAAGTTTTCCTGTGGTCTTCACACTGGACCCAAAAATACTACAGTCCCAATACTTGTCAACTTTAAGTATTTTTCTGCATATCTCCATTTTTCTGTTACTATATGGACTACATCCTAGACTTGACATTACATAAATTGCATTCAAGAAGCTATTATTAAAAGTTGGTAGGAAATCTTATATCTATAGCTTGCAGTCCCTGGCTTACTTTCATCCAGGTGCATAAGGGTTTTCAAAAGTAGTCAGGTTAGTTACCCCGTATCACAGTCCCACGCTTGTGTCACAGATATGAAAATGGAACATGATATTTAAGGTTTTAGTTGCAAAATCATCAAGCTTCCCAGACAGAGGCAATAGAGCAAAATGATTACAGAGGCATGGATTTTGATTTGCTCCAGTGTCTTGGGCAAGTCACTTGGCCTCTGTATTTATTTGTACTTACCTGCACTTATCTGTCACTTGGGGGTCATAATTGTACCTAGTCCATGGGTACGTTGTACAAATGATCTGTAAAGTAGTTACAAGAAACCGACACAGAGTAAGCACTCCACAGACGTTGGCTATTAGCTTTTGGAACTATTCCTCCGTGAAACAGATGACTTTACCAGTGGATGACTCGGTGGGAGACAGTGAATCACAGAATCACAGCATGTTGAAAGTGACCTAGTTCACACTCTTATGTGAAAAAAAGAAAAGTGTGCATGGGTAGAAAATGTCTGAAACTTTACCTAACAAATAGTTCATCATGTTAGCATTGAGGATTAGAATAAATCAGGAAAGGAGGAAAGAAAACCTTGAGTGTACTTCAATTTCTCTATCATTTGTGTTTCTACACTGAGACTCTGAATACACTGGAAGTGCAATCTATTTTAATGTGGCGGGATAAAGGTTTTCAAGTTCTCCTGATCCATCCGTATTATTATCTCAGAATTGCTGGCAGTTCTTGCCATCTTTGGATCTACACCCATCTGAGTGAGTGGGCCATTCTGGACGGAGGAGATAATAGAGCAGAAGTGAAGTGAGAGGAAAGGAGAGACAAGATTTTCTCTTTTCTCTTCAAAGAGGAAAGGTCTTTGGAATGGGAACAACTCACAACCAAACTTTGGGGAAAGGATGTGATGGAAAATGAGACAAACATCCTACCCGTGTGATGAGAAGGATTCCCTGGGCTGGATGGAGGGAGGTCACAGGTGGCTGGACAAGGAAACCAACTAGGGAGAAACACACACAAGTGCAGAGCAAACACCCTGAGGCCACTCAGCCTGACTCCATGCAAACATGTGTCCAGCAGCCAGCCCTTCACCTGTGGCTCCCCAGCAAGACAGGTACCTCGGGGGTGCCAACTCATTCTGAGTCCATTATGCCTGGCCATTCATAAACCGCTGTCTAACGTGTGAGGAATAAACTCTCAATGTTTAGGAGGAAATTGGGGAAGGAGATTGAAAGGTTACTTAAACGGAAAACAAAGAAGTTCGGGAAGGCAGGATGGTAGAGAGACAAGAAAAAGACCTTAAAAGATAGAAAGGATTTGCCAAAGAAGAGAAAGAAAAAGAAATGATTCCGAATGGGTTAACCTGCAGCTAGGAAGTTAAGGAAGATTATTGATGGGTGAAGACTATGGAATAAAGTGAATAAAATGTATCAGAAGTTGCTGAGACTATGGTAAGCAGCATGATTATCAAATTATGAATTGGCTGCACTGGCATTCTAGGGGGGCACTAGGAAGGGGAAGCAGATGTTCATGAGATGACAGTAGCAGGTGGAAAGTTGTTTCAGGGGAAGATCAGTCTTGCAGAGGGTGTATCAGAGGAGGGCAAGTGTGAGCAAGCAAGGAAATACTAAGTGTATATGGTTCCTTCACTGAGTGCACCCAACCCCGTGGTCAGCCTTGAGAACAAGCAGGACTTCAGGTACTGGAGCTACATTTCAGTCGTCAAGACTTGAGAAGACACCCTTAACTCAGGTCTTCTCTTCAAACTCCATCTTTCCTTCTTGACCTTCATTTGGCCTCTTCCCTTACCCTCAAGCTGTGGACTGAGGCCACAGAGCAAGATGGGTCACTAGTGTCCTCCATCCCCTGGCGACTGTGGTTCACATCAGTGGAGTACCAAAGGCAATAACCAAGTAACAGACACAAGAGTGTATGAAGAAGAGATTCTGATAAGGCTTTCTGTGACAGTGTGGGCCAAGTCGGCTCTATATGGCTGGTATCACGTGAATTATGAGCAGCCTTAGGGGAGAAGTTCTCAGAAGGCAGAGCCTGGCTCTCTAGAGGCTCTGCGTGCTCACAGCCCACTCCAAGACCTCAGTTACAGCTTCGGCCCCCAATCTCTCTCCCTCTACCTGATCACAGTTTTTTGTTTGACTAGCATTTTTCACTCATTCGCAAGACACAATCAAATGCAGTACCTTGGCAAGAGATGGGGAAAAAATGAAGAAATCAATTATATAGTTCCTCATCTTTAAGTACAGAAATAGCCGTGACAAAATTACACGTATTGAGGGAAAATTGAAGTGCAGAGTTTAAAATGTCAATAATCCACAGGGAAACTGGAGACCATTTAAAATATTCATATTAAATCTCTCTAGAAAAGACATTCAAAGATCTCCAATCAAAATGTGAATGTTATAACAGACATGGTATGATACAATTTATAATAGATATGGTATGAACCTTTCCCTTTCACGGGAAAGCTTCGGCTGGGAAAAAGGAATTGTTCTTGAAAATGGGGCCTGTGCTATTGCAGACACTGTGCTCAACCCAGGTCCACCGAATGCTCTGATGTCAGCACTGAGGTCACAGAATTCCGCTGTGCGCCTGGCAACCTTGCAAACATAACAGCCCTGGTGAGCACTAGGCAGTACTGCTGGTTCACTAAGTGGCACAAGTTTTTCAGCCATTTAGGAGACTTGACTAGTTTTGTTTGTATTGAATCATTTCAACGGATTGCCCAAGAGCCAACAAGGGCCAACCTGTAGGGAAGAGGAGGAGTTGGACATCTCTTGAGGCATCTTCTAAGGGAGACTTCTAGTTGGTACCATGAAACGGCGACAAAAGAGGAAACATCTGGAAAATGAAGAGTCCCAGGAAACTGCCGAGAACGGAGGAGGTATGTGGGGGGCAACTTGTCTGGGGCACATGGGTTTCTGCCAAACTGAACCTTCTCTAGGAAGCGGGGGACTGAGAACGTGTCACCTGTGAAGCAGGGAGCGAGAGACCTTGTCTCACTGATGCTGCCGTATCCATCCGGAGGGTCCCTGTGGTGTGAGACGGCACAGAACGGCCAGATGCCCCCTGGGAGATGGGATGTCAGCTCCGCTGGTCTGAGGACTCTCTCCTGGGGCAGCCGGGCCTGGAGCTTTGTCGCACTCACAGCAGGCTGCATCCTGCTTGCACAGACCTAGAGGTGCAGCTTTTCTCAGTCCCCGATTTCTCTCTTATGCTCTTGGATCTTTCCCTGGGGTCATGAGGTGGGGGATGTGAAGGATGCAAGGATGCTGAGAGAGACCCATGAGTTGCTTGGCCTCTTTTACCAAAGTGGAAAGAGAAGCCCCATGAGTTGAAGGCCCTGTTGAAAAATATCTTGACAAGTGGAATGCACTTTGAAAGATGATTGTTTGTCTAGGGATGGTGTCATATTGAAAGCAAGGAGGTTTTATTCCTTCAACAGGAAGAATTTCCCAAAGGAGATCAAGGGAAGGGAAGGGTTTTCCAGAGACTGAGACCGCGTGGGTGGGGGTGTGAAATGGCCTCAAGGTCCTGGGGAGAGCTCTGAGAGCCACGGGCCACGTGGTGTCTGCGTGCATTAAATGTAGGCGAGTAGCTTGCCCTGGGAGAGGGGTGGTCACCCCAGAGCTCCAGCTAGAGGCCTCTGCCCCAGATTAGAGCCCAGTAGCTCCTACCAGGCCCAGGGCCCTGGAGACTGTAGGATGGGCCCTGGGAATGGAGGTCTAGACAGCAGGCAGATTTCCAGGCAGTGGCTGGGACAGGCTGGGGAAGGCAATGACTGCCCCTGACCATTCAGAATATTTTGCTCTATGTTCCTGTGTGTGTGTGGGTGTGTGAGTGTGTGTGTGTGTGTGTGTGTGTGTGTGTGTGTGGTAGTGCAGAGAAGTGCGGGATGAATGGGGGTAGAGTGCTTACCAGATATAAAGTCTGCGTGGTAAAGTTCTTGTCACCCTGCCTGGACCTGGCTGACACTCGGTGTACGTAAGAGTGTATACAGATTTCTTGTTAGGGGTGTTTTATGAGACAGTAACTCATACACCCATGTACACTCTGATACAGCAAAAATATCACACACCCCACATATAACTTCCTTAGTAAACCACACACAGCACATGGAGGTATATACACGGATCCCTCCTGTACTACGTTCTCATACAACCCACCTGTATCACAATCCTCTCCTCCAACACCAAACGCTGGAGATGAGATATGTATATAGACACACACACACTATATATAGGACACACACACACACTATATATATATATGTATCTCCTCAACTCTCGCACAAACACAGCTAACTTCAGCCATCGCTAAATACCTCTGTAAGAACCAGTCACGTGTCATACACACCACACTTGTAACACATTCTTGAGTAATGCCAGACCCGCTTTGTACAAACCACAGTAAACCACAGTCTCACTAACCCATGTCAGGGTTGCCAGAGAAAATATGGGCTATCCAGTTCAATTTGAATTCCAGATAAACAACAAGTAATTTTTCAGTATCAGTATGTCCCACATATTGTATGGGCCATACTCACACTAAAACTAAGTCAGGCCAAATACTGCATGGGAATACTTACACTAAAAAATTATTCTGGGTTTATCTGAAACTGAAATTTAACTGGGTGCCTTGTATTCTTGTTCGCTAAGTCTGGCAACCCTTATATACTTACCACCAGCTGATGTATTACATATTTATTGTAGTTTTGTTTAGTGTGTGTCTTCCCCTACTAGAATGTGCAGCGTTACCAAAGACTACAACAATGGAAGAGTGCCGGATACACAGGAGTAGCTGCTTACTGAATCTTGGTGAATGAATGAATGAACACGCACCATAAATACAAGCCACACCATGTAATGAGGAAAAGTTACATGTCCCAGAATTCCTGACTTGTGAACAGAAACCATGCACACAAAGGCCACAGACACACATAGACACATCTGCACTGTGCTCCCCATGCCAACCCCACACTTACCACAGACTTAACTGATACACATCACTCACTCTTCCCACACACTCACAGTCACCACCGAGGCCTACATTACCAACTAGACAGTGAGAGAATAAGTATTGATTGGAATTAAATCCTGGAGGATCCACTGGGAACCACACTCTCAACTGTGTGTATTCACTGCACCTGACACGTGTCACACACTCAGTAAATATTTGTGGACAGAGGACTGATGAACCCACCCTGAGCCTTTCATTCCTCCCTCAGGAATCTCGAAGTCACAAGAGGATCCCCCTCGGCTTGGATCCACTGTGGTGGCCCAAGGCTGCAGCCCAGGGTCAGGGGAGGTCTCCTCTGCCTCTAAATACTTCTTCTGTACTTCTACTCCGCTCAAGCTCAGCTACGCTGGTAAGGGCGCGGGGCTCCTCAGGTGAGGGGGTGCTTGGCTGTGAGGCAGGAGGCACACAGATCCCAGGGAGGCTGAGAGGAAATCCAGGGTCATCAGAGGTGATGAGGGCTCTGTGGAAGAGCCTGGGCAGGATGGCTGAGCTGTTCCGAGGGAGTGGATGCCAGCTGAGTCTGGGGGGGCGGTGTGAATACTGGTAGTACCATGGTGGGGAAGTCAAGGAGCAGGGGCCGGAAAGGTCTGGGCTTGAGGTGGAGGGAAGAGGGACCAGATGAAGCATCTTCAGAGGAAAATGTAGGCATTGTCTTTGCCTTTGCCTTTGCTTCCAGAGAAGGACAGAGTTCTGCATCATACACCTCCAGCCTGAGAGCAGGACCATCCAGCTCAGGTCCACACAGCTCACACATACATCCGCCCTCCAGGCACAGCCCTTCTGAGAGCACACAGAAGCCCCAAGCACCACAGCCCCATTCCACAAGGAATGCACCACCGATATTCCCAAACTCACACTCCTTGTCATACACGCATCCAGCCGCATCCCTCACATACCACAGCCCTCACCACCATACTCCACACCCCTGTATACAGACACCGCTCCAGTATCCCCCCCACGCACATGAAAAGCCCACAGATGACACCAGATACACCGCTCCATCCTACGGCCAAAAGTCACCAAGCTCACGACATAGCTACGTCATGCAAATGTCCCTCTCTCGTCTACCACACCTGCTCCCTCAGCTTCCGGCACGGCCCATGCATGTTATTATGGTTTTAATTTCCTTTTTCAGCAATGCGGAGATTTCGAGACACTGCCTGGCTTACAGCACCCCTAGCCCAGGTTCAGGAAGAAGGGGAGACCGCTCCCCCATCACACTGTGTCTCCTCCTCGCCCTCTTCACCCTGTAAGAACGATCTGCACCCAGACAAAGAGGAAAGGGGCATGAAAATATACTACATGCAGGTACAAGTGAACAAGGGTGTCGCTGTCTCCTGGAAGACAAAGAAACCCTTGGAGTTGCCTGAAAAGCAGCTGAGGATAGAATAAGTGACCCTTCCTGAGGATGCGTGCACAGTAGGCACGTGCCCCTCTGATGTGTTCACCGAAAGCCTCCTGTCTGACAGTGAGCCCACTGGGGAGGAGAAAGAGTATGAGGAAAGGGCAGAGCCAGGCAGCCCATCAGGGTCACCTGCCGTCGAGGAGAGACCCAGGGCCAAGACACCGGACTGGATGGTGACCATGAAGACCGGCTTCAGGTGCATGGCCTGCTGCCGGGTCTTCCCCACCTTGGAGATCCTCCAGCAGCACGTGAAGGGCGGCGTCCTGGAGGGCTTCAGCTGCCGTGTCTTTCATCTCGCCATGGCCCAGCTGATGGGCAATGTGGAATCCGGGAGCACCTCTGAGGAGGAGGAGGAGGAGGAGGAGGAGGAGGAGGAGGAAGAGAAGCAAGAAGAAAAGGAGAATGAGGGAGAGCAGCCCACGGGGGAAGGCCCCAGCCCAAAGAGACCCCGCAGGCAGGCTCTTTTCTCTCCTTTGAGTTGCAAACAGCAACTGAGATTCATGGGACAGAAGATCCTGGAAGACGGTGTGGCCGTCCCTTGGAAGAGGTAAGGCTTGAGGCTGGCAGTCTTCTGAGCCTATGTCACGAGGGCCCAGAGGAGTCTAAGGGAAGGGGCCGCACACATGTGCTGGTTGACCTAATGGCTCTGCAGTTGCATCCGATGGGATACACCCAGCACTACCAAAGGCGTTGACCTCTGTTGACGTCAACAAGAAGGTGGAGCCTTTTCCTAGGCGTTTTCTCAGGGTCTGCACGATGGACCTCAACTCTTAGAGGACGTACTGCCAGCAGCTCCTTCTCAGCAGAGAGAGCCAGGAGTGGTCTCAAGAGAGGACAGGGGCCCTTGCAGGACCAGAACTTTGAGGTCTGAGAGCCTTGGGCCTGAGCCGAGATCTCACCCGGACCACTGGACCTAGCCTTCTGTGACAAAGGGGAATATGAAAGAGAGTCACGTGGAAATGAGGTCCCCCGAGATATGGAAATGTTCCAGAACCTCCGTTGCGTGGTCGTTGATCTGGAGCCAAGCTCCCTGTGGTGTGTGTGGCTCTGAGCTTTAAGGCAATGCTGGAGGGTAACCCTGACCAGCAGAGCTTGGAGTGCTGCTTGTCTCTTCCTGTTCTACCTCATTTGCTTTATCCCTTCCAGGGAGAAGAAAGGACCCTCGGGAGAGTAGCAGACAGAATGCCGTGGTCTGAAGGAGGATGAAGGGACCGGCCCTCAGTCTAACATCATATGACAATAGAAGCGTCCTATGCAATAAAGGGCATTTTCCAAACCTTTCCTGGAGCTTTTATTTAATTACATTTTTCTATCTATGCATCTACCTGTCATCTACATCTGTATCTTTCAAGGTTTGTGAACAAGCTTTCACATAAGCACTAGAGACGTCCGCCAGCATTTTCCAGAAGAGGCCTGCAAATTGCTGGGGACTCCTCACAAATAGGGAATGGCCACAACCCCTGCCACACAGACTATGCGCGTGGCCCTCCTGACGTACTCCCACTCTCTCTCTGAATTTCCCAACGTCTGAGATGAGGGGGCTGGCTGGAGGCAATGATCACGTGCAGGCTGAATCTTCTGCAGATTCTGATTCTCTTCCTGGGCATATCGTCCTCAAGCACAGTCTCCATGTCCCTCGCCACACTGATCTCTCTCCTTCAGTCCTTCCCTCCCTCCCTCTCCTGCCTCCCAGTGCAGAGAATACTTTTTTGCATTTGAGACGACATTTAGTTTTTGTTCACAGAATTCTCACCTGTTCTACTGTGGCCTCCGTTGTGAACATTCCAAAGCTGAGAATTTTCTTTTTTTCTCCCTCATTTCTGCTGAGTCTTTACCTTCCTAATGCAGTGAACTCACAGTGCCTAGCTGACTGGATGGGGAAAAAGATCCAGGGAGCAAAGAGAAATAATAAAAGAATATATCAGTTAATGTTTCATAGTGTTCTCCAACTACATGTTTTTTAAATTTTGGAATAATATTAGGAATCTTCTCTTTGTAAAAAACTGAATTATTGGGCTTCCCTGGTGGAGCAGTGGTTAAGAATATGCCTGCGAATGCAGGGGACATGGGTTCGAGCCCTGGTCTGGGAAGATCCCACGTGCCACGGAGTAACTCAGCCCGCGCGCCACAACTACTGAGCCTGCGCTCTAGAGCCCGTGTGCCACATCTACCGAGCCCACGTGCCACAACTACGGAAGCCTGCGTGCCTAGAGCCCATGCTCCGCAACAAGAGAAGCCACTGCAATGAGAAGCCCGTGCACCACAGCCAAGAGTAGCCCCCGCTCACTGCAACTAGAGAACGCCCGCTAGCAGCAACAAAGACCCAATGCAGCCCAAAATAAATTAATTAATTTTAAAAAATTGAATTAGTTTCAAGGGTACAATGTATAAAAGTACAATAAAAGCCCCCCTTCATAACCCCCCAACCCCACTCTCAAGATGGAATAGATATGCTGTGATACAATTTAGAGTCGTAGTACTACTCCTCCTCCCACCACATCCGAAATCCTCTGAGCCCGGTGCAGCAGCTTCCTTTCACAATGCTAGGACCCGCCCCAAGACAGATGATAATCCCTCTGGACATTTCAAGGAGCGGCACCAAGGCAACAGTACCTGGGAAATGCCACTGACAGCTCAGAATATCCAGGGCATTTCTAGAGCCTCGGCACTGCTCTCGCTCTGGGAATGAAGGTCCAAAAAGCACATCGGAGAATGTTCATAGTTGTAAACAAGCTCCACCTTTGAAACACAATCTACATAGAACCACATATACAAGCCTGCACAATGGATGAAGCCAAGGTCTCCTCCATGATTTCCCTTCTGACCACCTTACTGTCTCCTCAGCCATAAAAGGTGAACTTGAAACTCAGGACCTTGCCTTGTCACCAGAAACATCCAAGCTTGGATCAGTCTTTCTAAGACCAGATACTTGCTCTCTGAACTATTAGAGACTTGTCACATACACACAGGTAGAACAGGATTATTTCTATCTACCTGGGGACCTGGAGTCTTTCACATTGCTCCTGTTCAAACTCTCACAACAGCAAAACTTTACCTACAAAGGGTTCAAGCTATGACACTCCCAATTTCCACAAACCTCCTCAGCTCTTGTGAGTCACATGCAGCCAATTCCAGGAATTGGAGACATGGTTGTGAGGATGAAACTGACTTTGGGGCTCCCCTTGGATATGGTCTTCCAGACTTACCCAAAGGCCATTAAGAGGAAGGTTTACCCCACCTCAGGGAAACCCGAGGCAGTACTTGCAGTCAAGGGCTGGCCATGGCTTCTGAGCTACATCCAAAGAGCAGTTCATACTGTACCTGGGTCTGCTGGAGCCATTTCTGACTGTCCGAGAGCCAGCACGTACCGCTCCTCAACTGCCTCCATTGTGGCTCATCAGTAGGGCTGTCAGATTTAGTAACTAAAAGTACAGGATACCCAGTTAAACTTGAACTCCACATGAATAATAAGTCATCACTTTTAGTATAAGTAGATCCTATGAACTATTTGGGGCATACTTATCTTCCAAATATACTTGTTGTTTTTCTGACATTCATATTTAACTGAAGAGCCTATATTTTATCTGTCAACCCTACCCTTCAGAAATGATGGAGGCTCATAGAGATCCAGGAGATGCCTCAGCGCCTCCTCAGCTTTTATTTCTACGTCCTGGACAGCGAGCACGAACCTTCCACTCCCAGTCATTGGCTAGAATGGAGGATATTCTCTGTTTTAGAGCTTTTTCTACTTGTCATTGTTATTATCTTCCTTATTTTATTTTATTTTATTTTATTTATTTTTTTTTTTTTTATTTTTTTTTTTTTTGCGGTACGCGGGCGTCTCACTGCTGTGGCCTCTCCCGTTGCGGAGCACAGACTCCGGACGCGCAGGCCCAGCGGCCACGGCTCACGGGCTCAGCCTCTCCGCGGCACGTGGGATCCTCCCAGACCGGGGCACAAACCCGCGTCCTCTGCATCGGCAGGCGGACTCTCAACCACTGCGCCACCAGGGAAGCCCTATCTTCCTTATTTTAAAGAGATGTTTATTTTTTCCCAAACTTAATAGCTCATCCAAAAGTATTTCAAAGTTCATTCGACAAGGGAAAAACAACATGGTTCTGAAAAGTGAAGGAAACCGCCTGGTGTTTAGTAAAGAAGTAGTAGGGAGATTGAAAAAGCCAAACTTAATAAGCAAATCTCTCCAAGGGTATTTTCAGAGCTTGATACCCTCCCACACCCTGAAAATATTATTACATCAAGAATGTAGAACTGCTAACCAAATGTAAGGCTCCCATATGATTCTATCAAACTGAGGATGCTTCTTTACTAAGCAGTGAGCACACTTGCTGCCCCAGGGACCTTGGCAGTTGCAACGTAGGGCTCTTCCCTTTGGGATGGAAACAGCAAGTTTTCCTGTGGTCTACACGCTGGCCCCCAAAATACTACACTCCCAATACTTGTCAACTTTAAGTATTTTTCTACATATCTCCATTTTTCTGTTACTATTTGGACTACATCCTAGACTTGACATTACATAAATTGCATTCAAGAAGCTATTTTTCAAAGTTGGTAGGAAACCTTAAATCTATAGCTTGCAGTCCCTGGCTTACTTTCATCCAGGTGCATAAGGGTTTTCAAAAGTAGTCAGGTTAGTTACCCCATATCACAGCCCCACGCTTGTGTCACAGATATAAAAATGGAACATGATATTTAAGGTTTTAGTTGCCAAATCATCAAGCCTCCCAGACAGAGGCAATAGAGCAAAATGATTACAGAGGCATGGATTTTGATTTGCTCCAGTGTCTTGGGCAAGTCACTTGGCCTCTGTATTTATTTGTACTTACCTGCACTTATCTGTCACTTGGGGGTCATAATTGTACCTGGTCCATGGGTACGTTGTACAAATGATCTGTAAAGTAGTTACAAGAAACCGACACAGAGTAAGCACTCCACAGACGTTGGCTATTAGCTATTGGAACTATTCCTCCGTGAAACAGATGACTTTACCAGTGGATGACTCGGTGGGAGACAGTGAATCACAGAATCACAGCATGTTGAAAGTGACCTAGTTCACACTCTTATGTGAAAAAAAGAAAAGTGTGCATGGGTAGAAAATGTCTGAAACTTTACCTAACAAATAGTTCATCATGTTAGCATTGAGGATTAGAATAAATCAGGAAAGGAGGAAAGAAAAACTTGAGTGTATTTCAATTTCTCTATCATTTGTGTTTCTACACTGAGACTCTGAATACACTGGAAGTGCAATCTATTTTAATGTGGTGGGATAAAGGTTTTCAAGTTTTCCTGATCCATCCGTATTATTATCTCAGAATTGCTGGCAGTTCTTGCCATCTTTGGATCTACACCCATCTGAGTGAGTGGGCCATTCTGGACGGAGGAGATAATAGAGCAGAAGTGAAGTGAGAGGAAAGGAGAGACAAGATTTTCTCTTTTCTCTTCAAAGAGGAAAGGTCTTTGGAATGGGAACAACTCACAACCAAACTTTGGGGAAAGGATGTGATGGAAAAAGAGATAAACATCCTACCCCTGTGATGAGAAGGATTCCCTGGGCTGGATGGAGGGAGGTCACAGGTGGCTGGACAAGGAAACCAACTAGGGAGAAACACACACAAGTGCAGAGCAAACACCCTGAGGCCACTCAGCCTGACTCCATGCAAACATGTGTCCAGCAGCCAGCCCTTCACCTGTGGCTCCCCAGCAAGACAGGTACCTCGGGGGTGCCAACTCATTCTGAGTCCATTATGCCTGGCCATTCATAAACCGCTGTCTAACGTGTGAGGAATAAACTCTCAATGTTTATGAGGAAATTGGGGAAGGAGGTTGAAAGGTTACTTAAACGGAAAACAAAGAAGTTCGGGAAGGCAGGATGGTAGAGAGACAAGAAAAAGACCTTAAAAGATAGAAAGGATTTGCCAAAGAAGAGAAAGAAAAAGAAATGATTCCGAATGGGTTAACCTGCAGCTAGGAAGTTAAGGAAGATTATTGATGGGTGAAGACTATGGAATAAAGTGAATAAAATGTATCAGAAGTTGCTGAGACTATGGTAAGCAGCATGATTATCAAATTATGAATTGGCTGCACTGGCATTCTAGGGGGGCACTAGGAAGGGGAAGCAGATGTTCATGAGATGACAGTAGCAGGTGGAAAGTTGTTTCAGGGGAAGATCAGTCTTGCAGAGGGTGTATCAGAGGAGGGCAAGTGTGAGCAAGCAAGGAAATACTAAGTGTATACGGTTCCTTCACTGAGTGCACCCAGCCCCGTGGTCAGCCTTGAGAACAAGCAGGACTTCAGGTACTGGAGCTACATTTCAGTCGTCAAGACTTGAGAAGACACCCTTAACTCAGGTCTTCTCTTCAAACTCCATCTTTCCTTCTTGACCTTCATTTGGCCTCTTCCCTTACCCTCAAGCTGTGGACTGAGGCCACAGAGCAAGATGGGTCACTAGTGTCCTCCATCCCCTGGCGACTGTGGTTCACATCAGTGGAGTACCAAAGGCAATAACCAAGTAACAGACACAAGAGTGTATGAAGAAGAAGAGATTCTGGTAAGGCTTTCTGTGACAGTGTGGGCCAAGTCGGCTCTATATGGCTGGTATCACGTGAATTATGAGCAGCCTTAGGGGAGAAGTTCTCAGAAGGCAGAGCCTGGCTCTCTAGAGGCTCTGCGTGCTCACAGCCCACTCCAAGACCTCAGTTACAGCTTCGGCCCCCAATCTCTCTCCCTCTGCCTGCTCACAGTTTTTTTTTTTTTTTTTTTTCTTTTTGCGGTATGCGGGCCTCTCACTGCTGTGGCCTCTCCCGTTGCGGAGCACAGGCTCCGGATGCGCAGGCCCAGCGGCCATGGTTCACGGGCCCAGCCGCTCCGCGGCATATGGGATCCTCCCAGACCGGGGCACGAACCCGTATCCCCTGCATCGGCAGGCGGACTCTCAACCATTGCGCCACCAGGGAGGCCCTACTCACAGTTTTTGAAGTCTTCTTTCCTCCACATTTCTCTTGAGAGGTGGAGGAGGAAGATGAGCTTCAGGCCAGCTCAGACTCCCCTGGGATCCCAGCAGGATGCCTATCATTAACCTCCCACCTTCTAGGAAGCTCCTAAGATCTTCACATTTGGGGCAGTTTTCATTTCAGCTGTGCTTCAAATTGCTGGCTGGAGACGGCCTGTTGGAAGGTGGCTAAAAGCAAGTAGCAATCCTTCGGGCAGCCTGGCCCTTCTCGACTGTCAGACATCTTCAGGGATATTCTAGGAAATGTTGTTTGTTCTAGAGAAGGGAGGGAAACAATCCAATTGTCCAATAATGCTTGAATGGAAAATAAATGATGCTATATGCATGTGATGAAATAATATCAAGCAGTCAAAAATCAGAGACCTAGATCTATATGGATTCACGTGGATAAGTCTTGAAAACATAATATTGATTGAAAGAAAATAAGATAAAGAACGTTAGATTGTGATAACAGGTATGTAAGTATTTAAATATTTAAATCAATTCAACATATTGCTTCTATATATATAGATGCAAGAAAGTAAACTTTATCCAAAGAACACATTATTTACATTTAATATGCTCATTTATCTAGGAGACCCAAAAGAACCCACAGATAAACTAGCAGGAACGAATAAGACGGTTCAACAAGGCACACACATACAAGATCAATACATTTTAAAAATCAGTCAGGCTCCTCTACACTGGCGATAACAAATTAGAAACTGTAAAAGAAAATAAGAAAAAAAGAAGATCTAAACATAGTCACAAGAGCCATATAAATTATTTAGAGCTAAGCATACGTAGAAGGCAATATAACTAACAAACTGAGTACGAACAGTTAAACTCCGCCCAACCCAAGGTTAGGAAAAGACTGTTGTTACTTTATGAGAACAGACCCTCTTCTTAAGGAGCAGATCAGTAAGTGAGAGTGAATCAAAGAAACACAGCATTTGAAAAGTCAGCTAGTCCAAGCCTCTTGATCGCACATACAGAAGCTGAAGCCCAGATAGGTTGAGTTACTTGGTAAAGGGCCCAATGTCCTGACTCAAGGACTAGCATTTTTCACTCATGCGCAAGACACAATCAAATGCAGTACCTTGGCAAGAGATGGGGAAAAAATGAAGAAATCAATTATATAGTTCCTCATCTTTAAGTACAGAAATAGCCGTGACAAAATTACACATATTGAGGGAAAATTGAAGTGCAGAGTTTAAAATGTCAATAATCCACAGGGAAACTGGAGACCATTTAAAATATTCATATTAAATCTCTCTAGAAAAGACATTCAAAGATCTCCAATCAAAATGTGAATTTTATAACAGACATGGTATGATACAATTTATAATAGATATGGTATGAACCTTTCCCTTTCACGGGAAAGGTTCGGCTGGGAAAAAGGAATTGTTCTTGAAAATGGGGCCTGTGCTATTGCAGACACTGTGCTCAACCCAGGTCCACGGAATGCTCTGATGTCAGCACTGAGGTCACAGAATTCCGCTGTGCGCCTGGCAACCTTGCAAACATAACAGCCCTGGTGAGCACTAGGCAGTACTGCTGGTTCACTACGTGGCACAAGTTTTTCAGCCATTTAGGAGACTTGACTATTTTTGTTTGTATTGAATCATTTCAACGGATTGCCCAAGAGCCAACAAGGGCCAACCTGTAGGGAAGAGGAGGAGTTGGACATCTCTTGAGGCATCTTCTAAGGGAGACTTCTAGTTGGTACGATGGAACGGCGACAAAAGAGGAAACATCTGGAAAATGAAGAGTCCCAGGAAACTGCCGAGCACGGAGGAGGTATGTGGGGGGCAACTTGTCTGGGGCACATGGGTTTCTGCCAAACTGAACCTTCTCTAGGAAGCGGGGGACTGAGAACGTGTCACCTGTGAAGCAGGGAGCGAGAGACCTGGTCTCACTGATGCTGCCGTATCCATCTGGAGGGTCCCTGTGGTGTGAGACGGCACAGAACGGCCAGATGCCCCCTGGGAGATGGGAGGTCAGCTCCACTGGTCTGAGGACTCTCTCCTGGGGCAGCCGGGCCTGGAGCTTTGTCGCACTCACAGCAGGCTGCATCCTGCTTGCACAGACCTAGAGGTGCAGCTTTTCTCAGTCCCCGATTTCTCTCTTATGCTCTTGGATCTTTCCCTGGGGTCATGAGGTGGGGGATGTGAAGGATGCAAGGATGCTGAGAGAGACCCATGAATTGCTTGGCCTCTTTTACCAAAGTGGAAAGAGAAGCCCCATGAGTTGAAGGCCCTGTTGAAAAATATCTTGACAAGTGGAATGCACTTTGAAAGAAGATTGTTTGTCTAGGGATGGTGTCATATTGAAAGCAAGGAGGTTTTATTCCTTCAACAGGAAGAATTTCCCAAAGGAGATCAAGGGAAGGGAAGGGTTTTCCAGAGACTGAGACCGCGTGGGCGGGGGTGAGAAAGGGCCTCAGGGTCCTGGGGGGAGCTCTGAGAGCCACGGGCCACGTGGTGTCTGAGTGCATTAAATGTAGGCGAGTAGCTTGCCCTGGGAGAGGGGTGGTCACCCCAGAGCTCCAGCTAGAGGCCTCTGCCCCAGATTAGAGCCCAGTAGCTCCTACCAGGCCCAGGGCCCTGGAGACTGTAGGATGGGCCCTGGGAATGGAGGTCTAGACAGCAGGCAGATTTCCAGGCAGTGGCTGGGACAGGCTGGGGAAGGCAATGACTGCCCCTGACCATTCAGAATATTTTGCTCTATGTTCCTGTGTGTGTGTGCGTGTGTGTGTGTGTGTGTGTGTGTGTGTGTGTGTGGTAGTGCAGAGAAGTGCGGGATGAATGGGGGTAGAGTGCTTACCAGATATAAAGTCTGCGTGGTAAAGTTCTTGTCACCCTGCCTGGACCTGGCTGACACTCGGTGTACGTAAGAGTGTATACAGATTTCTTGTTAGGGGTGTTTTATGAGACAGTAACTCATACACCCATGTACACTCTGATACAGCAAAAATATCACACACCCCACATATAACTTCCTTAGTAAACCACACACAGCACATGGAGGTATATACACGGATCCCTCCTGTACTACGTTCTCATACAACCCATCTGTATCACAATCCTCTCCTCCAACACCAAACGCTGGAGATGAGATATGTATATAGACACACACACACTATATATAGGACACACACACACACACACACACACTATATATATATATGTATCTCCTCAACTCTTGCACAAACACAGCTAACTTCAGCCATCGCTAAATACCTCTGTAAGAATCAGTCACGTGTCATACCCACCACACTTGTAACACATTCTTGAGTAATGCCAGACCCGCTTTGTACAAACCACAGTAAACCACAGTCTCACTAACCCATGTCAGGGTTGCCAGAGAAAATATGGGCTATCCAGTTCAATTTGAATTCCAGATAAAGAACAAGTAATTTTTCAGTATCAGTATGTCCCACATATTGTATGGGCCATACTCACACTAAAACTAAGTCAGGCCAAATACTGCATGGGAATACTTACACTAAAAAATTATTCTGGGTTTATCTGAAACTGAAATTTAACTGGGTGCCTTGTATTCTTGTTCGCTAAGTCTGGCAAGCCTTATATACTTACCACCAGCTGATGTATTATATATTTATTGAAGTTTTGTTTAGTGTGTATCTTCCCCTATTAGAATGTGCAGCGTTACCAAAGACTACAACAATAGAAGAGTGCCGGATACACAGGAGTAGCTGCTTACTGAATCTTGGTGAATGAATGAATGAACACGCACCATAAATACAAGCCACACCATGTAATGAGGAAAAGTTACATGTCCCAGAATTCCTGACTTGTGAACAGAAACCATGCACACAAAGGCCAGACACACATAGACACATCTGCACTGTGCTCCCCATGCCAACCCCACACTTACCACAGACTTAACTGATACACATCACTCACTCTTCCCACACACTCACAGTCACCACCGAGGCCTACATTACCAACTAGACAGTGAGAGAATAAGTATTGATTAGAATTAAATCCTGGAGGATCCACTGGGAACCACACTCTCAACTGTGTGTATTCACTGCACCTGACACGTGTCACACACTCAGTAAATATTTGTGGACAGAGGACTGATGAACCCACCCTGAGCCTTTCATTCCTCCCTCAGGAATCTCGAAGTCACAAGAGGATCCCCCTCGGCTTGGATCCACTGTGGTGGCCCAAGGCTGCAGCCCAGGGTCAGGGGAGGTCTCCTCTGCCTCTAAATACTTCTTCTGTACTTCTACTCCGCTCAAGCTCAGCTACGCTGGTAAGGGCGCGGGGCTCCTCAGGTGAGGGGGTGCTTGGCTGTGAGGCAGGAGGCACACAGATCCCAGGGAGGCTGAGAGGAAATCCAGGGTCATCAGAGGTGATGAGGGCTCTGTGGAAGAGCCTGGGCAGGATGGCTGAGCTGTTCCGAGGGAGTGGATGCCAGCTGAGTCTGGGGGGGCGGTGTGAATACTGGTAGTACCATGGTGGGGAAGTCAAGGAGCAGGGGCCGGAAAGGTCTGGGCTTGAGGTGGAGGGAAGAGGGACCAGATGAAGCATCTTCAGAGGAAAATGTAGGCATTGTCTTTGCCTTTGCCTTTGCTTCCAGAGAAGGACAGAGTTCTGCATCATACACCTCCAGCCTGAGAGCAGGACCATCCAGCTCAGGTCCACACAGCTCACACATACATCCGCCCTCCAGGCACAGCCCTTCTGAGAGCACACAGAAGCCCCAAGCACCACAGCCCCATTCCACAAGGAATGCACCACCGATATTCCCAAACTCACACTCCTTGTCATACACGCATCCAGCCGCATCCCTCTCATACCACAGCCCTCACCACCATACTCCACACCCCTGTATACAGACACCGCTCCAGTATCCCCCCCACGCACATGAAAAGCCCACAGATGACACCAGATACACCGCTCCATCCTACGGCCAACAGACACCAAGCTCACGACATAGCTACGTCATGCAAATGTCCCTCTCTCGTCTACCACACCTGCTCCCTCAGCTTCCGGCACGGCCCATGCATGTTATTATGGTTTTAATTTCCTTTTTCAGCAATGCGGAGATTTCGAGACACTGCCTGGCTTACAGCACCCCTAGCCCAGGTTCAGGAAGAAGGGGAGACCGCTCCCCCATCACACTGTGTCTCCTCCTCGCCCTCTTCACCCTGTAAGAACGATCTGCACCCAGACAAAGAGGAAAGGGGCATGAAAATATACTACATGCAGGTACAAGTGAACAAGGGTGTCGCTGTCTCCTGGAAGACAAAGAAACCCTTGGAGTTGCCTGAAAAGCAGCTGAGGATAGAAGAAGTGACCCTTCCTGAGGATGCGTGCACAGTAGGCACGTGCCCCTCTGATGTGTTCACCGAAAGCCTCCTGTCTGACAGTGAGCCCACTGGGGAGGAGAAAGAGTATGAGGAAAGGGCAGAGCCAGGCAGCCCATCAGGGTCACCTGCCGTCGAGGAGAGACCCAGGGCCAAGACACCGGACTGGATGGTGACCATGAAGACCGGCTTCAGGTGCATGGCCTGCTGCCGGGTCTTCCCCACCTTGGAGATCCTCCAGCAGCACGTGAAGGGCGGCGTCCTGGAGGGCTTCAGCTGCCGTGTCTTTCATCTCGCCATGGCCCAGCTGATGGGCAATGTGGAATCCGGGAGCACCTCTGAGGAGGAGGAGGAGGAGGAGGAGGAGGAGGAGGAGGAAGAGAAGCAAGAAGAAAAGGAGAATGAGGGAGAGCAGCCCACGGGGGAAGGCCCCAGCCCAAAGAGACCCCGCAGGCAGGCTCTTTTCTCTCCTTTGAGTTGCAAACAGCAACTGAGATTCATGGGACAGAAGATCCTGGAAGACGGTGTGGCCGTCCCTTGGAAGAGGTAAGGCTTGAGGCTGGCAGTCTTCTGAGCCTATGTCACGAGGGCCCAGAGGAGTCTAAGGGAAGGGGCCGCACACATGTGCTGGTTGACCTAATGGCTCTGCAGTTGCATCCGATGGGACACACCCAGCACTACCAAAGGCGTTGACCTCTGTTGACGTCAACAAGAAGGTGGAGCCTTTTCCTAGGCGCTTTCTCAGGGTCTGCACGATGGACCTCAACTCTCAGAGGACGTACTGCCAGCAGCTCCTTCTCGGCAGAGAGAGCCAGGAGTGGTCTCAAGAGAGGACAGGGGCCCTTGCAGGACCAGAACTTTGAGGTCTGAGAGCCTTGGGCCTGAGCCGAGATCTCACCCGGACCACTGGACCTAGCCTTCTGTGACAAAGGGGAATATGAAAGAGAGTCACGTGGAAATGAGGTCCCCCGAGATATGGAAATGTTCCAGAACCTCCGTTGCGTGGTCGTTGATCTGGAGCCAAGCTCCCTGTGGTGTGTGTGGCTCTGAGCTTTAAGGCAATGCTGGAGGGTAACCCTGACCAGCAGAGCTTGGAGTGCTGCTTGTCTCTTCCTGTTCTACCTCATTTGCTTTATCCCTTCCAGGGAGAAGAAAGGACCCTCGGGAGAGTAGCAGACAGAATGCCGTGGTCTGAAGGAGGATGAAGGGACCGGCCCTCAGTCTAACATCATATGACAATAGAAGCGTCCTATGCAATAAAGGGCATTTTCCAAACCTTTCCTGGAGCTTTTATTTAATTACATTTTTCTATCTATGCATCTACCTGTCATCTACATCTGTATCTTTCAAGGTTTGTGAACAAGCTTTCACATAAGCACTAGAGACGTCCGCCAGCATTTTCCAGAAGAGGCCTGCAAATTGCTGGGGACTCCTCACAAATAGGGAATGGCCACAACCCCTGCCACACAGACTATGCGCGTGGCCCTCCTGACGTACTCCCACTCTCTCTCTGAATTTCCCAACGTCTGAGATGAGGGGGCTGGCTGGAGGCAATGATCACGTGCAGGCTGAATCTTCTGCAGATTCTGATTCTCTTCCTGGGCATATCGTCCTCAAGCACAGTCTCCATGTCCCTCGCCACACTGATCTCTCTCCTTCAGTCCTTCCCTCCCTCCCTCTCCTGCCTCCCAGTGCAGAGAATACTTTTTTGCATTTGAGACGACATTTAGTTTTTGTTCACAGAATTCTCACCTGTTCTACTGTGGCCTCCGTTGTGAACATTCCAAAGCTGAGAATTTTCTTTTTTTCTCCCTCATTTCTGCTGAGTCTTTACCTTCCTAATGCAGTGAACTCACAGTGCCTAGCTGACTGGATGGGGAAAAAGATCCAGGGAGCAAAGAGAAATAATAAAAGAATATATCAGTTAATGTTTCATAGTGTTCTCCAACTACATGTTTTTTAAATTTTGGAATAATATTAGGAATCTTCTCTTTGTAAAAAACTGAATTATTGGGCTTCCCTGGTGGAGCAGTGGTTAAGAATATGCCTGCGAATGCAGGGGACATGGGTTCGAGCCCTGGTCTGGGAAGATCCCACGTGCCACGGAGTAACTCAGCCCGCGCGCCACAACTACTGAGCCTGCGCTCTAGAGCCCGTGTGCCACATCTACCGAGCCCACGTGCCACAACTACGGAAGCCTGCGTGCCTAGAGCCCATGCTCCGCAACAAGAGAAGCCACTGCAATGAGAAGCCCGTGCACCACAGCCAAGAGTAGCCCCCGCTCACTGCAACTAGAGAACGCCCGCTAGCAGCAACAAAGACCCAATGCAGCCCAAAATAAATTAATTAATTTTAAAAAATTGAATTAGTTTCAAGGGTACAATGTATAAAAGTACAATAAAAGCCCCCCTTCATAACCCCCCAACCCCACTCTCAAGATGGAATAGATATGCTGTGATACAATTTAGAGTCGTAGTACTACTCCTCCTCCCACCACATCCGAAATCCTCTGAGCCCGGTGCAGCAGCTTCCTTTCACAATGCTAGGACCCGCCCCAAGACAGATGATAATCCCTCTGGACATTTCAAGGAGCGGCACCAAGGCAACAGTACCTGGGAAATGCCACTGACAGCTCAGAATATCCAGGGCATTTCTAGAGCCTCGGCACTGCTCTCGCTCTGGGAATGAAGGTCCAAAAAGCACATCGGAGAATGTTCATAGTTGTAAACAAGCTCCACCTTTGAAACACAATCTACATAGAACCACATATACAAGCCTGCACAATGGATGAAGCCAAGGTCTCCTCCATGATTTCCCTTCTGACCACCTTATTGTCTCCTCAGCCATAAAAGGTGAACTTGAAACTCAGGACCTTGCCTTGTCACCAGAAACATCCAAGCTTGGATCAGTCTTTCTAAGACCAGATACTTGCTCTCTGAACTATTAGAGACTTGTCACATACACACAGGTAGAACAGGATTATTTCTATCTACCTGGGGACCTGGAGTCTTTCACATTGCTCCTGTTCAAACTCTCACAACAGCAAAACTTTACCTACAAAGGGTTCAAGCTATGACACTCCCAATTTCCACAAACCTCCTCAGCTCTTGTGAGTCACATGCAGCCAATTCCAGGAATTGGAGACATGGTTGTGAGGATGAAACTGACTTTGGGGCTCCCCTTGGATATGGTCTTCCAGACTTACCCAAAGGCCATTAAGAGGAAGGTTTACCCCACCTCAGGGAAACCCGAGGCAGTACTTGCAGTCAAGGGCTGGCCATGGCTTCTGAGCTACATCCAAAGAGCAGTTCATACTGTACCTGGGTCTGCTGGAGCCATTTCTGACTGTCCGAGAGCCAGCACGTACCGCTCCTCAACTGCCTCCATTGTGGCTCATCAGTAGGGCTGTCAGATTTAGTAACTAAAAGTACAGGATACCCAGTTAAACTTGAACTCCACATGAATAATAAGTCATCACTTTTAGTATAAGTAGATCCTATGAACTATTTGGGGCATACTTATCTTCCAAATATACTTGTTGTTTTTCTGACATTCATATTTAACTGAAGAGCCTATATTTTATCTGTCAACCCTACCCTTCAGAAATGATGGAGGCTCATAGAGATCCAGGAGATGCCTCAGCGCCTCCTCAGCTTTTATTTCTACGTCCTGGACAGCGAGCACGAACCTTCCACTCCCAGTCATTGGCTAGAATGGAGGATATTCTCTGTTTTAGAGCTTTTTCTACTTGTCATTGTTATTATCTTCCTTATTTTATTTTATTTTATTTTATTTATTTATTTTTTTTTTATTTTTTTTTTTTTTTGCGGTACGCGGGCGTCTCACTGCTGTGGCCTCTCCCGTTGCGGAGCACAGACTCCGGACGCGCAGGCCCAGCGGCCACGGCTCACGGGCTCAGCCTCTCCGCGGCACGTGGGATCCTCCCAGACCGGGGCACAAACCCGCGTCCTCTGCATCGGCAGGCGGACTCTCAACCACTGCGCCACCAGGGAAGCCCTATCTTCCTTATTTTAAAGAGATGTTTATTTTTTCCCAAACTTAATAGCTCATCCAAAAGTATTTCAAAGTTCATTCGACAAGGGAAAAACAACATGGTTCTGAAAAGTGAAGGAAACCGCCTGGTGTTTAGTAAAGAAGTAGTAGGGAGATTGAAAAAGCCAAACTTAATAAGCAAATCTCTCCAAGGGTATTTTCAGAGCTTGATACCCTCCCACACCCTGAAAATATTATTACATCAAGAATGTAGAACTGCTAACCAAATGTAAGGCTCCCATATGATTCTATCAAACTGAGGATGCTTCTTTACTAAGCAGTGAGCACACTTGCTGCCCCAGGGACCTTGGCAGTTGCAACGTAGGGCTCTTCCCTTTGGGATGGAAACAGCAAGTTTTCCTGTGGTCTACACGCTGGCCCCCAAAATACTACACTCCCAATACTTGTCAACTTTAAGTATTTTTCTACATATCTCCATTTTTCTGTTACTATTTGGACTACATCCTAGACTTGACATTACATAAATTGCATTCAAGAAGCTATTTTTCAAAGTTGGTAGGAAACCTTAAATCTATAGCTTGCAGTCCCTGGCTTACTTTCATCCAGGTGCATAAGGGTTTTCAAAAGTAGTCAGGTTAGTTACCCCATATCACAGCCCCACGCTTGTGTCACAGATATAAAAATGGAACATGATATTTAAGGTTTTAGTTGCCAAATCATCAAGCCTCCCAGACAGAGGCAATAGAGCAAAATGATTACAGAGGCATGGATTTTGATTTGCTCCAGTGTCTTGGGCAAGTCACTTGGCCTCTGTATTTATTTGTACTTACCTGCACTTATCTGTCACTTGGGGGTCATAATTGTACCTGGTCCATGGGTACGTTGTACAAATGATCTGTAAAGTAGTTACAAGAAACCGACACAGAGTAAGCACTCCACAGACGTTGGCTATTAGCTATTGGAACTATTCCTCCGTGAAACAGATGACTTTACCAGTGGATGACTCGGTGGGAGACAGTGAATCACAGAATCACAGCATGTTGAAAGTGACCTAGTTCACACTCTTATGTGAAAAAAAGAAAAGTGTGCATGGGTAGAAAATGTCTGAAACTTTACCTAACAAATAGTTCATCATGTTAGCATTGAGGATTAGAATAAATCAGGAAAGGAGGAAAGAAAAACTTGAGTGTATTTCAATTTCTCTATCATTTGTGTTTCTACACTGAGACTCTGAATACACTGGAAGTGCAATCTATTTTAATGTGGTGGGATAAAGGTTTTCAAGTTTTCCTGATCCATCCGTATTATTATCTCAGAATTGCTGGCAGTTCTTGCCATCTTTGGATCTACACCCATCTGAGTGAGTGGGCCATTCTGGACGGAGGAGATAATAGAGCAGAAGTGAAGTGAGAGGAAAGGAGAGACAAGATTTTCTCTTTTCTCTTCAAAGAGGAAAGGTCTTTGGAATGGGAACAACTCACAACCAAACTTTGGGGAAAGGATGTGATGGAAAAAGAGATAAACATCCTACCCCTGTGATGAGAAGGATTCCCTGGGCTGGATGGAGGGAGGTCACAGGTGGCTGGACAAGGAAACCAACTAGGGAGAAACACACACAAGTGCAGAGCAAACACCCTGAGGCCACTCAGCCTGACTCCATGCAAACATGTGTCCAGCAGCCAGCCCTTCACCTGTGGCTCCCCAGCAAGACAGGTACCTCGGGGGTGCCAACTCATTCTGAGTCCATTATGCCTGGCCATTCATAAACCGCTGTCTAACGTGTGAGGAATAAACTCTCAATGTTTATGAGGAAATTGGGGAAGGAGGTTGAAAGGTTACTTAAACGGAAAACAAAGAAGTTCGGGAAGGCAGGATGGTAGAGAGACAAGAAAAAGACCTTAAAAGATAGAAAGGATTTGCCAAAGAAGAGAAAGAAAAAGAAATGATTCCGAATGGGTTAACCTGCAGCTAGGAAGTTAAGGAAGATTATTGATGGGTGAAGACTATGGAATAAAGTGAATAAAATGTATCAGAAGTTGCTGAGACTATGGTAAGCAGCATGATTATCAAATTATGAATTGGCTGCACTGGCATTCTAGGGGGGCACTAGGAAGGGGAAGCAGATGTTCATGAGATGACAGTAGCAGGTGGAAAGTTGTTTCAGGGGAAGATCAGTCTTGCAGAGGGTGTATCAGAGGAGGGCAAGTGTGAGCAAGCAAGGAAATACTAAGTGTATACGGTTCCTTCACTGAGTGCACCCAGCCCCGTGGTCAGCCTTGAGAACAAGCAGGACTTCAGGTACTGGAGCTACATTTCAGTCGTCAAGACTTGAGAAGACACCCTTAACTCAGGTCTTCTCTTCAAACTCCATCTTTCCTTCTTGACCTTCATTTGGCCTCTTCCCTTACCCTCAAGCTGTGGACTGAGGCCACAGAGCAAGATGGGTCACTAGTGTCCTCCATCCCCTGGCGACTGTGGTTCACATCAGTGGAGTACCAAAGGCAATAACCAAGTAACAGACACAAGAGTGTATGAAGAAGAAGAGATTCTGGTAAGGCTTTCTGTGACAGTGTGGGCCAAGTCGGCTCTATATGGCTGGTATCACGTGAATTATGAGCAGCCTTAGGGGAGAAGTTCTCAGAAGGCAGAGCCTGGCTCTCTAGAGGCTCTGCGTGCTCACAGCCCACTCCAAGACCTCAGTTACAGCTTCGGCCCCCAATCTCTCTCCCTCTGCCTGCTCACAGTTTTTTTTTTTTTTTTTTTTTCTTTTTGCGGTATGCGGGCCTCTCACTGCTGTGGCCTCTCCCGTTGCGGAGCACAGGCTCCGGATGCGCAGGCCCAGCGGCCATGGTTCACGGGCCCAGCCGCTCCGCGGCATATGGGATCCTCCCAGACCGGGGCACGAACCCGTATCCCCTGCATCGGCAGGCGGACTCTCAACCATTGCGCCACCAGGGAGGCCCTACTCACAGTTTTTGAAGTCTTCTTTCCTCCACATTTCTCTTGAGAGGTGGAGGAGGAAGATGAGCTTCAGGCCAGCTCAGACTCCCCTGGGATCCCAGCAGGATGCCTATCATTAACCTCCCACCTTCTAGGAAGCTCCTAAGATCTTCACATTTGGGGCAGTTTTCATTTCAGCTGTGCTTCAAATTGCTGGCTGGAGACGGCCTGTTGGAAGGTGGCTAAAAGCAAGTAGCAATCCTTCGGGCAGCCTGGCCCTTCTCGACTGTCAGACATCTTCAGGGATATTCTAGGAAATGTTGTTTGTTCTAGAGAAGGGAGGGAAACAATCCAATTGTCCAATAATGCTTGAATGGAAAATAAATGATGCTATATGCATGTGATGAAATAATATCAAGCAGTCAAAAATCAGAGACCTAGATCTATATGGATTCACGTGGATAAGTCTTGAAAACATAATATTGATTGAAAGAAAATAAGATAAAGAACGTTAGATTGTGATAACAGGTATGTAAGTATTTAAATATTTAAATCAATTCAACATATTGCTTCTATATATATAGATGCAAGAAAGTAAACTTTATCCAAAGAACACATTATTTACATTTAATATGCTCATTTATCTAGGAGACCCAAAAGAACCCACAGATAAACTAGCAGGAACGAATAAGACGGTTCAACAAGGCACACACATACAAGATCAATACATTTTAAAAATCAGTCAGGCTCCTCTACACTGGCGATAACAAATTAGAAACTGTAAAAGAAAATAAGAAAAAAAGAAGATCTAAACATAGTCACAAGAGCCATATAAATTATTTAGAGCTAAGCATACGTAGAAGGCAATATAACTAACAAACTGAGTACGAACAGTTAAACTCCGCCCAACCCAAGGTTAGGAAAAGACTGTTGTTACTTTATGAGAACAGACCCTCTTCTTAAGGAGCAGATCAGTAAGTGAGAGTGAATCAAAGAAACACAGCATTTGAAAAGTCAGCTAGTCCAAGCCTCTTGATCGCACATACAGAAGCTGAAGCCCAGATAGGTTGAGTTACTTGGTAAAGGGCCCAATGTCCTGACTCAAGGACTAGCATTTTTCACTCATGCGCAAGACACAATCAAATGCAGTACCTTGGCAAGAGATGGGGAAAAAATGAAGAAATCAATTATATAGTTCCTCATCTTTAAGTACAGAAATAGCCGTGACAAAATTACACATATTGAGGGAAAATTGAAGTGCAGAGTTTAAAATGTCAATAATCCACAGGGAAACTGGAGACCATTTAAAATATTCATATTAAATCTCTCTAGAAAAGACATTCAAAGATCTCCAATCAAAATGTGAATTTTATAACAGACATGGTATGATACAATTTATAATAGATATGGTATGAACCTTTCCCTTTCACGGGAAAGGTTCGGCTGGGAAAAAGGAATTGTTCTTGAAAATGGGGCCTGTGCTATTGCAGACACTGTGCTCAACCCAGGTCCACGGAATGCTCTGATGTCAGCACTGAGGTCACAGAATTCCGCTGTGCGCCTGGCAACCTTGCAAACATAACAGCCCTGGTGAGCACTAGGCAGTACTGCTGGTTCACTACGTGGCACAAGTTTTTCAGCCATTTAGGAGACTTGACTAGTTTTGTTTGTATTGAATCATTTCAACGGATTGCCCAAGAGCCAACAAGGGCCAACCTGTAGGGAAGAGGAGGAGTTGGACATCTCTTGAGGCATCTTCTAAGGGAGACTTCTAGTTGGTACGATGGAACGGCGACAAAGGAGGAAACATCTGGAAAATGAAGAGTCCCAGGAAACTGCCGAGCACGGAGGAGGTATGTGGGGGGCAACTTGTCTGGGGCACATGGGTTTCTGCCAAACTGAACCTTCTCTAGGAAGCGGGGGACTGAGAACGTGTCACCTGTGAAGCAGGGAGCGAGAGACCTGGTCTCACTGATGCTGCCGTATCCATCTGGAGGGTCCCTGTGGTGTGAGACGGCACAGAACGGCCAGATGCCCCCTGGGAGATGGGAGGTCAGCTCCGCTGGTCTGAGGACTCTCTCCTGGGGCAGCCGGGCCTGGAGCTTTGTCGCACTCACAGCAGGCTGCATCCTGCTTGCACAGACCTAGAGGTGCAGCTTTTCTCAGTCCCCGATTTCTCTCTTATGCTCTTGGATCTTTCCCTGGGGTCATGAGGTGGGGGATGTGAAGGATGCAAGGATGCTGAGAGAGACCCATGAATTGCTTGGCCTCTTTTACCAAAGTGGAAAGAGAAGCCCCATGAGTTGAAGGCCCTGTTGAAAAATATCTTGACAAGTGGAATGCACTTTGAAAGAAGATTGTTTGTCTAGGGATGGTGTCATATTGAAAGCAAGGAGGTTTTATTCCTTCAACAGGAAGAATTTCCCAAAGGAGATCAAGGGAAGGGAAGGGTTTTCCAGAGACTGAGACCGCGTGGGCGGGGGTGAGAAAGGGCCTCAGGGTCCTGGGGGGAGCTCTGAGAGCCACGGGCCACGTGGTGTCTGCGTGCATTAAATGTAGGCGAGTAGCTTGCCCTGGGAGAGGGGTGGTCACCCCAGAGCTCCAGCTAGAGGCCTCTGCCCCAGATTAGAGCCCAGTAGCTCCTACCAGGCCCAGGGCCCTGGAGACTGTAGGATGGGCCCTGGGAATGGAGGTCTAGACAGCAGGCAGATTTCCAGGCAGTGGCTGGGACAGGCTGGGGAAGGCAATGACTGCCCCTGACCATTCAGAATATTTTGCTCTATGTTCCTGTGTGGGTGTGGGTGTGCGTGTGTGTGTGTGTGTGTGTGTGTGTGGTAGTGCAGAGAAGTGCGGGATGAATGGGGGTAGAGTGCTTACCAGATATAAAGTCTGCGTGGTAAAGTTCTTGTCACCCTGCCTGGACCTGGCTGACACTCGGTGTACGTAAGAGTGTATACAGATTTCTTGTTAGGGGTGTTTTATGAGACAGTAACTCATACACCCATGTACACTCTGATACAGCAAAAATATCACACACCCCACATATAACTTCCTTAGTAAACCACACACAGCACATGGAGGTATATACACGGATCCCTCCTGTACTACGTTCTCATACAACCCATCTGTATCACAATCCTCTCCTCCAACACCAAACGCTGGAGATGAGATATGTATATAGACACACACACACTATATATAGGACACACACACACACACACACACACTATATATATATATGTATCTCCTCAACTCTTGCACAAACACAGCTAACTTCAGCCATCGCTAAATACCTCTGTAAGAATCAGTCACGTGTCATACCCACCACACTTGTAACACATTCTTGAGTAATGCCAGACCCGCTTTGTACAAACCACAGTAAACCACAGTCTCACTAACCCATGTCAGGGTTGCCAGAGAAAATATGGGCTATCCAGTTCAATTTGAATTCCAGATAAAGAACAAGTAATTTTTCAGTATCAGTATGTCCCACATATTGTATGGGCCATACTCACACTAAAACTAAGTCAGGCCAAATACTGCATGGGAATACTTACACTAAAAAATTATTCTGGGTTTATCTGAAACTGAAATTTAACTGGGTGCCTTGTATTCTTGTTCGCTAAGTCTGGCAAGCCTTATATACTTACCACCAGCTGATGTATTATATATTTATTGAAGTTTTGTTTAGTGTGTATCTTCCCCTATTAGAATGTGCAGCGTTACCAAAGACTACAACAATAGAAGAGTGCCGGATACACAGGAGTAGCTGCTTACTGAATCTTGGTGAATGAATGAATGAACACGCACCATAAATACAAGCCACACCATGTAATGAGGAAAAGTTACATGTCCCAGAATTCCTGACTTGTGAACAGAAACCATGCACACAAAGGCCACAGACACACATAGACACATCTGCACTGTGCTCCCCATGCCAACCCCACACTTACCACAGACTTAACTGATACACATCACTCACTCTTCCCACACACTCACAGTCACCACCGAGGCCTACATTACCAACTAGACAGTGAGAGAATAAGTATTGATTGGAATTAAATCCTGGAGGATCCACTGGGAACCACACTCTCAACTGTGTGTATTCACTGCACCTGACACGTGTCACACACTCAGTAAATATTTGTGGACAGAGGACTGATGAACCCACCCTGAGCCTTTCATTCCTCCCTCAGGAATCTCGAAGTCACAAGAGGATCCCCCTCGGCTTGGATCCACTGTGGTGGCCCAAGGCTGCAGCCCAGGGTCAGGGGAGGTCTCCTCTGCCTCTAAATACTTCTTCTGTACTTCTACTCCGCTCAAGCTCAGCTACGCTGGTAAGGGCGCGGGGCTCCTCAGGTGAGGGGGTGCTTGGCTGTGAGGCAGGAGGCACACAGATCCCAGGGAGGCTGAGAGGAAATCCAGGGTCATCAGAGGTGATGAGGGCTCTGTGGAAGAGCCTGGGCAGGATGGCTGAGCTGTTCCGAGGGAGTGGATGCCAGCTGAGTCTGGGGGGGCGGTGTGAATACTGGTAGTACCATGGTGGGGAAGTCAAGGAGCAGGGGCCGGAAAGGTCTGGGCTTGAGGTGGAGGGAAGAGGGACCAGATGAAGCATCTTCAGAGGAAAATGTAGGCATTGTCTTTGCCTTTGCCTTTGCTTCCAGAGAAGGACAGAGTTCTGCATCATACACCTCCAGCCTGAGAGCAGGACCATCCAGCTCAGGTCCACACAGCTCACACATACATCCGCCCTCCAGGCACAGCCCTTCTGAGAGCACACAGAAGCCCCAAGCACCACAGCCCCATTCCACAAGGAATGCACCACCGATATTCCCAAAATCACACTCCTTGTCATACACGCATCCAGCCGCATCCCTCACATACCACAGCCCTCACCACCATACTCCACACCCCTGTATACAGACACCGCTCCAGTATCCCCCCCACGCACATGAAAAGCCCACAGATGACACCAGATACACCGCTCCATCCTACGGCCAACAGACACCAAGCTCACGACATAGCTACGTCATGCAAATGTCCCTCTCTCGTCTACCACACCTGCTCCCTCAGCTTCCGGCACGGCCCATGCATGTTATTATGGTTTTAATTTCCTTTTTCAGCAATGCGGAGATTTCGAGACACTGCCTGGCTTACAGCACCCCTAGCCCAGGTTCAGGAAGAAGGGGAGACCGCTCCCCCATCACACTGTGTCTCCTCCTCGCCCTCTTCACCCTGTAAGAACGATCTGCACCCAGACAAAGAGGAAAGGGGCATGAAAATATACTACATGCAGGTACAAGTGAACAAGGGTGTCGCTGTCTCCTGGAAGACAAAGAAACCCTTGGAGTTGCCTGAAAAGCAGCTGACGATAGAAGAAGTGACCCTTCCTGAGGATGCGTGCACAGTAGGCACGTGCCCCTCTGATGTGTTCACCGAAAGCCTCCTGTCTGACAGTGAGCCCACTGGGGAGGAGAAAGAGTATGAGGAAAGGGCAGAGCCAGGCAGCCCATCAGGGTCACCTGCCGTCGAGGAGAGACCCAGGGCCAAGACACCGGACTGGATGGTGACCATGGAGACCGGCTTCAGGTGCATGGCCTGCTGCCGGGTCTTCCCCACCTTGGAGATCCTCCAGCAGCACGTGAAGGGCGGCGTCCTGGAGGGCTTCAGCTGCCGTGTCTTTCATCTCGCCATGGCCCAGCTGATGGGCAATGTGGAATCCGGGAGCACCTCTGAGGAGGAGGAGGAGGAGGAGGAGGAGGAGGAGGAGGAAGAGAAGCAAGAAGAAAAGGAGAATGAGGGAGAGCAGCCCACGGGGGAAGGCCCCAGCCCAAAGAGACCCCGCAGGCAGGCTCTTTTCTCTCCTTTGAGTTGCAAACAGCAACTGAGATTCATGGGACAGAAGATCCTGGAAGACGGTGTGGCCGTCCCTTGGAAGAGGTAAGGCTTGAGGCTGGCAGTCTTCTGAGCCTATGTCACGAGGGCCCAGAGGAGTCTAAGGGAAGGGGCCGCACACATGTGCTGGTTGACCTAATGGCTCTGCAGTTGCATCCGATGGGACACACCCAGCACTACCAAAGGCGTTGACCTCTGTTGACGTCAACAAGAAGGTGGAGCCTTTTCCTAGGCGCTTTCTCAGGGTCTGCACGATGGACCTCAACTCTTAGAGGACGTACTGCCAGCAGCTCCTTCTCGGCAGAGAGAGCCAGGAGTGGTCTCAAGAGAGGACAGGGGCCCTTGCAGGACCAGAACTTTGAGGTCTGAGAGCCTTGGGCCTGAGCCGAGATCTCACCCGGACCACTGGACCTAGCCTTCTGTGACAAAGGGGAATATGAAAGAGAGTCACGTGGAAATGAGGTCCCCCGAGATATGGAAATGTTCCAGAACCTCCGTTGCGTGGTCGTTGATCTGGAGCCAAGCTCCCTGTGGTGTGTGTGGCTCTGAGCTTTAAGGCAATGCTGGAGGGTAACCCTGACCAGCAGAGCTTGGAGTGCTGCTTGTCTCTTCCTGTTCTACCTCATTTGCTTTATCCCTTCCAGGGAGAAGAAAGGACCCTCGGGAGAGTAGCAGACAGAATGCCGTGGTCTGAAGGAGGATGAAGGGACCGGCCCTCAGTCTAACATCATATGACAATAGAAGCGTCCTAGGCAATAAAGGGCATTTTCCAAACCTTTCCTGGAGCTTTTATTTAATTACATTTTTCTATCTATGCATCTACCTGTCATCTACATCTGTATCTTTCAAGGTTTGTGAACAAGCTTTCACATAAGCACTAGAGACGTCCGCCAGCATTTTCCAGAAGAGGCCTGCAAATTGCTGGGGACTCCTCACAAATAGGGAATGGCCACAACCCCTGCCACACAGACTATGCGCGTGGCCCTCCTGACGTACTCCCACTCTCTCTCTGAATTTCCCAACGTCTGAGATGAGGGGGCTGGCTGGAGGCAATGATCACGTGCAGGCTGAATCTTCTGCAGATTCTGATTCTCTTCCTGGGCATATCGTCCTCAAGCACAGTCTCCATGTCCCTCGCCACACTGATCTCTCTCCTTCAGTCCTTCCCTCCCTCCCTCTCCTGCCTCCCAGTGCAGAGAATACTTTTTTGCATTTGAGACGACATTTAGTTTTTGTTCACAGAATTCTCACCTGTTCTACTGTGGCCTCCGTTGTGAACATTCCAAAGCTGAGAATTTTCTTTTTTTCTCCCTCATTTCTGCTGAGTCTTTACCTTCCTAATGCAGTGAACTCACAGTGCCTAGCTGACTGGATGGGGAAAAAGATCCAGGGAGCAAAGAGAAATAATAAAAGAATATATCAGTTAATGTTTCATAGTGTTCTCCAACTACATGTTTTTAAAATTTTGGAATAATATTAGGAATCTTCTCTTTGTAAAAAACTGAATTATTGGGCTTCCCTGGTGGAGCAGTGGTTAAGAATATGCCTGCGAATGCAGGGGACATGGGTTCGAGCCCTGGTCTGGGAAGATCCCACGTGCCACGGAGTAACTCAGCCCGCGCGCCACAACTACTGAGCCTGCGCTCTAGAGCCCGTGTGCCACATCTACCGAGCCCACGTGCCACAACTACGGAAGCCTGCGTGCCTAGAGCCCATGCTCCGCAACAAGAGAAGCCACTGCAATGAGAAGCCCGTGCACCACAGCCAAGAGTAGCCCCCGCTCACTGCAACTAGAGAACGCCCGCTAGCAGCAACAAAGACCCAATGCAGCCCAAAATAAATTAATTAATTTTAAAAAATTGAATTAGTTTCAAGGGTACAATGTATAAAAGTACAATAAAAGCCCCCCTTCATAACCCCCCAACCCCACTCTCAAGATGGAATAGATATGCTGTGATACAATTTAGAGTCGTAGTACTACTCCTCCTCCCACCACATCCGAAATCCTCTGAGCCCGGTGCAGCAGCTTCCTTTCACAATGCTAGGACCCGCCACAAGACAGATGATAATCCCTCTGGACATTTCAAGGAGCGGCACCAAGGCAACAGTACCTGGGAAATGCCACTGACAGCTCAGAATATCCAGGGCATTTCTAGAGCCTCGGCACTGCTCTCGCTCTGGGAATGAAGGTCCAAAAAGCACATCGGAGAATGTTCATAGTTGTAAACAAGCTCCACCTTTGAAACACAATCTACATAGAACCACATATACAAGCCTGCACAATGGATGAAGCCAAGGTCTCCTCCATGATTTCCCTTCTGACCACCTTATTGTCTCCTCAGCCATAAAAGGTGAACTTGAAACTCAGGACCTTGCCTTGTCACCAGAAACATCCAAGCTTGGATCAGTCTTTCTAAGACCAGATACTTGCTCTCTGAACTATTAGAGACTTGTCACATACACACAGGTAGAACAGGATTATTTCTATCTACCTGGGGACCTGGAGTCTTTCACATTGCTCCTGTTCAAACTCTCACAACAGCAAAACTTTACCTACAAAGGGTTCAAGCTATGACACTCCCAATTTCCACAAACCTCCTCAGCTCTTGTGAGTCACATGCAGCCAATTCCAGGAATTGGAGACATGGTTGTGAGGATGAAACTGACTTTGGGGCTCCCCTTGGATATGGTCTTCCAGACTTACCCAAAGGCCATTAAGAGGAAGGTTTACCCCACCTCAGGGAAACCCGAGGCAGTACTTGCAGTCAAGGGCTGGCCATGGCTTCTGAGCTACATCCAAAGAGCAGTTCATACTGTACCTGGGTCTGCTGGAGCCATTTCTGACTGTCCGAGAGCCAGCACGTACCGCTCCTCAACTGCCTCCATTGTGGCTCATCAGTAGGGCTGTCAGATTTAGTAACTAAAAGTACAGGATACCCAGTTAAACTTGAACTCCACATGAATAATAAGTCATCACTTTTAGTATAAGTAGATCCTATGAACTATTTGGGGCATACTTATCTTCCAAATATACTTGTTGTTTTTCTGACATTCATATTTAACTGAAGAGCCTATATTTTATCTGTCAACCCTACCCTTCAGAAATGATGGAGGCTCATAGAGATCCAGGAGATGCCTCAGCGCCTCCTCAGCTTTTATTTCTACGTCCTGGACAGCGAGCACGAACCTTCCACTCCCAGTCATTGGCTAGAATGGACGATATTCTCTGTTTTAGAGCTTTTTCTACTTGTCATTGTTATTATCTTCCTTATTTTATTTTATTTTATTTTATTTTTTTTTATTTTTTTTTTTTTTTTGCGGTACGCGGGCATCTCACTGCTGTGGCCTCTCCCGTTGCGGAGCACAGACTCCGGACGCGCAGGCCCAGCGGCCACGGCTCACGGGCCCAGCCTCTCCGCGGCACGTGGGATCCTCCCAGACCGGGGCACGAACCCGCGTCCTCTGCATCGGCAGGCGGACTCTCAACCACTGCGCCACCAGGGAAGCCCTATCTTCCTTATTTTAAAGAGATGTTTATTTTTTCCCAAACTTAATAGCTCATCCAAAAGTATTTCAAAGTTCATTCGACAAGGGAAAAACAACATGGTTCTGAAAAGTGAAGGAAACCGCCTGGTGTTTAGTAAAGAAGTAGTAGGGAGATTGAAAAAGCCAAACTTAATAAGCAAATCTCTCCAAGGGTATTTTCAGAGCTTCATACCCTCCCACACCCTGAAAATATTATTACATCAAGAATGTAGAACTGCTAACCAAATGTAAGGCTCCCATATGATTCTATCAAACTGAGGATGCTTCTTTACTAAGCAGTGAGCACACTTGCTGCCCCAGGGACCTTGGCAGTTGCAACGTAGGGCTCTTCCCTTTGGGATGGAAACAGCAAGTTTTCCTGTGGTCTACACGCTGGCCCCCAAAATACTACACTCCCAATACTTGTCAACTTTAAGTATTTTTCTACATATCTCCATTTTTCTGTTACTATTTGGACTACATCCTAGACTTGACATTACATAAATTGCATTCAAGAAGCTATTTTTCAAAGTTGGTAGGAAACCTTAAATCTATAGCTTGCAGTCCCTGGCTTACTTTCATCCAGGTGCATAAGGGTTTTCAAAAGTAGTCAGGTTAGTTACCCCATATCACAGCCCCACGCTTGTGTCACAGATATAAAAATGGAACATGATATTTAAGGTTTTAGTTGCCAAATCATCAAGCCTCCCAGACAGAGGCAATAGAGCAAAATGATTACAGAGGCATGGATTTTGATTTGCTCCAGTGTCTTGGGCAAGTCACTTGGCCTCTGTATTTATTTGTACTTACCTGCACTTATCTGTCACTTGGGGGTCATAATTGTACCTGGTCCATGGGTACGTTGTACAAATGATCTGTAAAGTAGTTACAAGAAACCGACACAGAGTAAGCACTCCACAGACGTTGGCTATTAGCTATTGGAACTATTCCTCCGTGAAACAGATGACTTTACCAGTGGATGACTTGGTGGGAGACAGTGAATCACAGAATCACAGCATGTTGAAAGTGACCTAGTTCACACTCTTATGTGAAAAAAAGAAAAGTGTGCATGGGTAGAAAATGTCTGAAACTTTACCTAACAAATAGTTCATCATGTTAGCATTGAGGATTAGAATAAATCAGGAAAGGAGGAAAGAAAAACTTGAGTGTATTTCAATTTCTCTATCATTTGTGTTTCTACACTGAGACTCTGAATACACTGGAAGTGCAATCTATTTTAATGTGGCGGGATAAAGGTTTTCAAGTTTTCCTGATCCATCCGTATTATTATCTCAGAATTGCTGGCAGTTCTTGCCATCTTTGGATCTACACCCATCTGAGTGAGTGGGCCATTCTGGACGGAGGAGATAATAGAGCAGAAGTGAAGTGAGAGGAAAGGAGAGACAAGATTTTCTCTTTTCTCTTCAAAGAGGAAAGGTCTTTGGAATGGGAACAACTCACAACCAAACTTTGGGGAAAGGATGTGATGGAAAAAGAGATAAACATCCTACCCCTGTGATGAGAAGGATTCCCTGGGCTGGATGGAGGGAGGTCACAGGTGGCTGGACAAGGAAACAAACTAGGGAGAAACACACACAAGTGCAGAGCAAACACCCTGAGGCCACTCAGCCTGACTCCATGCAAACATGTGTCCAGCAACCAGCCCTTCACCTGTGGCTCCCCAGCAAGACAGGTACCTCGGGGGTGCCAACTCATTCTGAGTCCATTATGCCTGGCCATTCATAAACCGCTGTCTAACGTGTGAGGAATAAACTCTCAATGTGTATGAGGAAATTGGGGAAGGAGATTGAAAGGTTACTTAAACGGAAAACAAAGAAGTTCGGGAAGGCAGGATGGTAGAGAGACAAGAAAAAGACCTTAAAAGATAGAAAGGATTTGCCAAAGAAGAGAAAGAAAAAGAAATGATTCCGAATGGGTTAACCTGCAGCTAGGAAGTTAAGGAAGATTATTGATGGGTGAAGACTATGGAATAAAGTGAATAAAATGTATCAGAAGTTGCTGAGACTATGGTAAGCAGCATGATTATCAAATTATGAATTGGCTGCACTGGCATTCTAGGGGGGCACTAGGAAGGGGAAGCAGATGTTCATGAGATGACAGTAGCAGGTGGAAAGTTGTTTCAGGGGAAGATCAGTCTTGCAGAGGGTGTATCAGAGGAGGGCAAGTGTGAGCAAGCAAGGAAATACTAAGTGTATACGGTTCCTTCACTGAGTGCACCCAGCCCTGTGGTCAGCCTTGAGAACAAGCAGGACTTCAGGTACTGGAGCTACATTTCAGTCGTCAAGACTTGAGAAGACACCCTTAACTCAGGTCTTCTCTTCAAACTCCATCTTTCCTTCTTGACCTTCATTTGGCCTCTACCCTTACCCTCAGGCTGTGGACTGAGGCCACAGAGCAAGATGGGTCACTAGTGTCCTCCATGCCCTGGCGACTGTGGTTCACATCAGTGGAGTACCAAAGGCAATAACCAAGTAACAGACACAAGAGTGTATGAAGAAGAAGAGATTCTGGTAAGGCTTTCTGTGACAGTGTGGGCCAAGTCGGCTCTATATGGCTGGTATCACGTGAATTATGAGCAGCCTTAGGGGAGAAGTTCTCAGAAGGCAGAGCCTGGCTCTCTAGAGGCTCTGCGTGCTCACAGCCCACTCCAAGACCTCAGTTACAGCTTCGGCCCCCAATCTCTCTCCCTCTGCCTGCTCACAGTTTTTTGTTTTTTTTTTTTTTCTTTTTGCGGTATGCGGGCCTCTCACTGCTGTGGCCTCTCCCGTTGCGGAGCACAGGCTCCGGATGCGCAGGCCCAGCGGCCATGGCTCACGGGCCCAGCCGCTCCGCGGCATATGGGATCCTCCCAGACCGGGGCACGAACCCGTATCCCCTGCATCGGCAGGCGGACTCTCAACCATTGCGCCACCAGGGAGGCCCTACTCACAGTTTTTGAAGTCTTCTTTCCTCCACATTTCTCTTGAGAGGTGGAGGAGGAAGATGAGCTTCAGGCCAGCTCAGACTCCCCTGGGATCCCAGCAGGATGCCTATCATTAACCTCCCACCTTCTAGGAAGCTCCTAAGATCTTCACATTTGGGGCAGTTTTCATTTCAGCTGTGCTTCAAATTGCTGGCTGGAGACGGCCTGTTGGAAGGTGGCTAAAAGCAAGTAGCAATCCTTCGGGCAGCCTGGCCCTTCTCGACTGTCAGACATCTTCAGGGATATTCTAGGAAATGTTGTTTGTTCTAGAGAAGGGAGGGAAACAATCCAATTGTCCAATAATGCTTGAATGGAAAATAAATGATGCTATATGTATGTGATGAAATAATATCAAGCAGTCAAAAATCAAAGACCTAGGGCTTCCCTGGTGGCGCAGTGGTTGAGAGTCCGCCTGCCGATGCAGGGGACACGGGTTCGTGCCCCGGTCCGGGAGGATCCCACATGCCGCGGAGCGGCTGGGCCCGTGAGCCATGGCCGCTGAGCCTGCGCGTCCGGAGCCTGTGCTCCGCAACGGGGAGAGGCCACAACAGTGAGAGGCCCGCGTACCGCAAAAAAAAAAAAAAAAAAAAAAAAAAAAAAAAAAAATCAAAGACCTAGATCTATATGCATTCACGTGGATAAGTCTTGAAAACATAATATTGATTGAAAGAAAATAAGATAAAGAACGTTAGATTGTGATAACAGGTATGTAAGTATTTAAATATTTAAATCAATTCAACATATTGCTTCTATATATATAGATGCAAGAAAATAAACTTTATCCAAAGAACACATTATTTACATTTAATATGCTCATTTATCTAGGAGACCCAAAAGAACCCACAGATAAACTAGCAGGAACTAATAAGACGGTTCAACAAGGCACACACATACAAGATCAATACATTTTAAAAATCAGTCAGGCTCCTCTACACTGGCGATAACAAATTAGAAACTGTAAAAGAAAATAAGAAAAAAAGAAGATCTAAACATAGTCACAAGAGCCATATAAATTATTTAGAGCTAAGCATACGTAGAAGGCAATATAACTAACAAACTGAGTACGAACAGTTAAACTCCGCCCAACCCAAGGTTAGGAAAAGACTGTTGTTACTTTATGAGAACAGACCCTCTTCTTAAGGAGCAGATCAGTAAGTGAGAGTGAATCAAAGAAACACAGCATTTGAAAAGTCAGCTAGTCCAAGCCTCTTGATCGCACATACAGAAGCTGAAGCCCAGATAGGTTGAGTTACTTGGTAAAGGGCCCAAAGTCCTGACTCAAGGACTAGCATTTTTCACTCATTCGCAAGACACAATCAAATGCAGTACCTTTGCAAGAGATGGGGAAAAAATGAAGAAATCAATTATATAGTTCCTCATCTTTAAGTACAGAAATAGCCGTGACAAAATTACACGTATTGAGGGAAAATTGAAGTGCAGAGTTTAAAATGTCAATAATCCACAGGGAAACTGGAGACCATTTAAAATATTCATATTAAATCTCTCGAGAAAAGACATTCAAAGATCTCCAATCAAAATGTGAATGTTATAACAGACATGGTATGATACAATTTATAATAGATATGGTATGAACCTTTCCCTTTCACGGGAAAGCTTCGGCTGGGAAAAAGGAATTGTTCTTGAAAATGGGGCCTGTGCTATTGCAGACACTGTGCTCAACCCAGGTCCACGGAATGCTCTGATGTCAGCACTGAGGTCACAGAATTCCGCTGTGCGCCTGGCAACCTTGCAAACATAACAGCCCTGGTGAGCACTAGGCAGTACTGCTGGTTCACTAAGTGGCACAAGTTTTTCAGCCATTTAGGAGACTTGACTATGTTTGTTTGTATTGAATCATTTCAACGGATTGCCCAAGAGCCAACAAGGGCCAACCTGTAGGGAAGAGGAGGAGTTGGACATCTCTTGAGGCATCTTCTAAGGTAGACTTCTAGTTGGTACCATGAAACGGCGACAAAAGAGGAAACATCTGGAAAATGAAGAGTCCCAGGAAACTGCCGAGAACGGAGGAGGTATGTGGGGGGCAACTTGTCTGGGGCACATGGGTTTCTGCCAAACTGAACCTTCTCTAGGAAGCGGGGGACTGAGAACGTGTCACCTGTGAAGCAGGGAGCGAGAGACCTTGTCTCACTGATGCTGCCGTATCCATCCGGAGGGTCCCTGTGGTGTGAGACGGCACAGAACGGCCAGATGCCCCCTGGGAGATGGGAGGTCAGCTCCGCTGGTCTGAGGACTCTCTCCTGGGGCAGCCGGGCCTGGAGCTTTGTCGCACTCACAGCAGGCTGCATCCTGCTTGCACAGACCTAGAGGTGCAGCTTTTCTCAGTCCCCGATTTCTCTCTTATGCTCTTGGATCTTTCCCTGGGGTCATGAGGTGGGGGATGTGAAGGATGCAAGGATGCTGAGAGAGACCCATGAGTTGCTTGGCCTCTTTTACCAAAGTGGAAAGAGAAGCCCCATGAGTTGAAGGCCCTGTTGAAAAATATCTTGACAAGTGGAATGCACTTTGAAAGAAGATTGTTTGTCTAGGGATGGTGTCATATTGAAAGCAAGGAGGTTTTATTCCTTCAACAGGAAGAATTTCCCAAAGGAGATCAAGGGAAGGGAAGGGTTTTCCAGAGACTGAGACCGCGTGGGCAGGGGTGAGAAATGGCCACAGGGTCCTGCGGGGAGCTCTGAGAGCCACGGGCCACATGGTGTCTGCGTGCATTAAATGTAGGCGAGTAGCTTGCCCTGGGACAGGGGTGGTCACCCCAGAGCTCCAGCTAGAGGCCTCTGCCCCAGATTAGAGCCCAGTAGCTCCTACCAGGCCCAGGGCCCTGGAGACTGTAGGATGGGCCCTGGGAATGGAGCTCTAGACAGCAGGCAGATTTCCAGGCAGTGGCTGGGACAGGCTGGGGAAGGCAATGACTGCCCCTGACCATTCAGAATATTTTGCTCTATGTTCCTGTGTGGGTGTGGGTGTGTGAGTGTGTGTGTGTGTGTGTGTGTGTGTGTGTGTGTGTGTGTGTGGTAGTGCAGAGAAGTGCGGGATGAATGGGGGTAGAGTGCTTACCAGATATAAAGTCTGCGTGGTAAAGTTCTTGTCACCCTGCCTGGACCTGGCTGACACTCGTTGTACGTAAGAGTGTATACAGATTTCTTGTTAGGGGTGTTTTATGAGACAGTAACTCATACACCCATGTACACCTTGATACAGCAAAAATATCACACACCCCACATATAACTTCCTTAGTAAACCACACACAGCACATGGAGGTATATACACGGATCCCTCCTGTACTACGTTCTCATACAACCCACCTGTATCACAATCCTCTCCTCCAACACCAAACGCTGGAGATGAGATATGTATATAGACACACACACACTATATATAGGACACACACACACACACACACACTATATATATATATGTATCTCCTCAACTCTCGCACAAACACAGCTAACTTCAGCCATCGCTAAATACCTCTGCAAGAACCAGTCACGTGTCATACACACCACACTTGTAACACATTCTTGAGTAATGCCAGACCCGCTTTGTACAAACCACAGTAAACCACAGTCTCACTAACCCATGTCAGGGTTGCCAGAGAAAATATGGGCTATCCAGTTCAATTTGAATTCCAGATAAACAACAAGTAATTTTTCAGTATCAGTATGTCCCACATATTGTATGGGCCATACTCACACTAAAACTAAGTCAGGCCAAATACTGCATGGGAATACTTACACTAAAAAATTATTCTGGGTTTATCTGAAACTGAAATTTAACTGGGTGCCTTGTATTCTTGTTCGCTAAGTCTGGCAACCCTTATATACTTACCACCAGCTGATGTATTACATATTTATTGTAGTTTTGTTTAGTGTGTGTCTTCCCCTACTAGAATGTGCAGCGTTACCAAAGACTACAACAATGGAAGAGTGCCGGATACACAGGAGTAGCTGCTTACTGAATCTTGTTGAATGAATGAATGAACACGCACCATAAATACAAGCCACACCATGTAATGAGGAAAAGTTACATGTCCCAGAATTCCTGACTTGTGAACAGAAACCATGCACACAAAGGCCACAGACACAGATAGACACATCTGCACTGTGCTCCCCATGCCAACCCCACACTTACCACAGACTTAACTGATACACATCACTCACTCTTCCCACACACTCACAGTCACCACCGAGGCCTACATTACCAACTAGACAGTGAGAGAATAAGTATTGATTGGAATTAAATCCTGGAGGATCCACTGGGAACCACACTCTCAACTGTGTGTATTCACTGCACCTGACACGTGTCACACACTCAGTAAATATTTGTGGACAGAGGACTGATGAACCCACCCTGAGCCTTTCATTCCTCCCTCAGGAATCTCGAAGTCACAAGAGGATCCCCCTCGGCTTGGATCCACTGTGGTGGCCCAAGGCTGCAGCCCAGGGTCAGGGGAGGTCTCCTCTGCCTCTAAATACTTCTTCTGTACTTCTACTCCGCTCAAGCTCAGCTACGCTGGTAAGGGCGCGGGGCTCCTCGGGTGAGGGGGTGCTTGGCTGTGAGGCAGGAGGCACACAGATCCCAGGGAGGCTGAGAGGAAATCCAGGGTCATCAGAGGTGATGAGGGCTCTGTGGAAGAGCCTGGGCAGGATGGCTGAGCTGTTCCGAGGGAGTGGATGCCAGCTGAGTCTGGAGGGGCGGTGTGAATCCTGGTAGTACCATGGTGGGGAAGTCAAGGAGCAGGGGCCGGAAAGGTCTGGGCTTGAGGTGGAGGGAAGAGGGACCAGATGAAGCATCTTCAGAGGAAAATGTAGGCATTGTCTTTGCCTTTGCCTTTGCTTCCAGAGAAGGACAGAGTTCTGCATCATACACCTCCAGCCTGAGAGCAGGACCATCCAGCTCAGGTCCACACAGCTCACACATACATCCGCCCTCCAGGCACAGCCCTTCTGAGAGCACACAGAAGCCCCAAGCACCACAGCCCCATTCCACAAGGAATGCACCACCGATATTCCCAAAATCACACTCCTTGTCATACACGCATCCAGCCGCATCCCTCACATACCACAGCCCTCACCACCATACTCCACACCCCTGTATACAGACACCGCTCCAGTATCCCCCCCACGCACATGAAAAGCCCACAGATGACACCAGATACACCGCTCCATCCTACGGCCAACAGACACCAAGCTCACGACATAGCTACGTCATGCAAATGTCCCTCTCTCGTCTACCACACCTGCTCCCTCAGCTTCCGGCACGGCCCATGCATGTTATTATGGTTTTAATTTCCTTTTTCAGCAATGCGGAGATTTCGAGACACTGCCTGGCTTACAGCACCCCTAGCCCAGGTTCAGGAAGAAGGGGAGACCGCTCCCCCATCACACTGTGTCTCCTCCTCGCCCTCTTCACCCTGTAAGAACGATCTGCACCCAGACAAAGAGGAAAGGGGCATGAAAATATACTACATGCAGGTACAAGTGAACAAGGGTGTCGCTGTCTCCTGGAAGACAAAGAAACCCTTGGAGTTGCCTGAAAAGCAGCTGACGATAGAAGAAGTGACCCTTCCTGAGGATGCGTGCACAGTAGGCACGTGCCCCTCTGATGTGTTCACCGAAAGCCTCCTGTCTGACAGTGAGCCCACTGGGGAGGAGAAAGAGTATGAGGAAAGGGCAGAGCCAGGCAGCCCATCAGGGTCACCTGCCGTCGAGGAGAGACCCAGGGCCAAGACACCGGACTGGATGGTGACCATGGAGACCGGCTTCAGGTGCATGGCCTGCTGCCGGGTCTTCCCCACCTTGGAGATCCTCCAGCAGCACGTGAAGGGCGGCGTCCTGGAGGGCTTCAGCTGCCGTGTCTTTCATCTCACCATGGCCCAGCTGATGGGCAATGTGGAATCCGGGAGCACCTCTGAGGAGGAGGAGGAGGAGGAGGAGGAGGAGGAGGAGGAAGAGAAGCAAGAAGAAAAGGAGAATGAGGGAGAGCAGCCCACGGGGGAAGGCCCCAGCCCAAAGAGACCCCGCAGGCAGGCTCTTTTCTCTCCTTTGAGTTGCAAACAGCAACTGAGATTCATGGGACAGAAGATCCTGGAAGACGCTGTGGCCGTCCCTTGGAAGAGGTAAGGCTTGAGGCTGGCAGTCTTCTGAGCCTATGTCACGAGGGCCCAGAGGAGTCTAAGGGAAGGGGCTGCACACATGTGCTGGTTGACCTAATGGATCTGCAGTTGCATCCGATGGGACACACCCAGCACTACCAAAGACGTTGACCTCTGTTGACGTAAACAAGAAGGTGGAGCCTTTTCCTAGGCGTTTTCTCAGGGTCTGCACGATGGACCTCAACTCTTAGAGGACGTACTGCCAGCAGCTCCTTCTCGGCAGAGAGAGCCAGGAGTGGTCTCAAGAGAGGACAGGGGCCCTTGCAGGACCAGAACTTTGAGGTCTGAGAGCCTTGGGCCTGAGCCGAGATCTCACCCGGACCACTGGACCTAGCCTTCTGTGACAAAGGGGAATATGAAAGAGAGTCACGTGGAAATGAGGTCCCCCGAGATATGGAAATGTTCCAGAACCTCCGTTGCGTGGTCGTTGATCTGGAGCCAAGCTCCCTGTGGTGTGTGTGGCTCTGAGCTTTAAGGCAATGCTGGAGGGTAACCCTGACCAGCAGAGCTTGGAGTGCTGCTTGTCTCTTCCTGTTCCACCTCATTTGCTTTATCCCTTCCAGGGAGAAGAAAGGACCCTCGGGAGAGTAGCAGACAGAATGCCGTGGTCTGAAGGAGGATGAAGGGACCGGCCCTCAGTCTAACATCATATGACAATAGAAGCGTCCTATGCAATAAAGGGCATTTTCCAAACCTTTCCTGGAGCTTTTATTTAATTACATTTTTCTATCTATGCATCTACCTGTCATCTACATCTGTATCTTTCAAGGTTTGTGAACAAGCTTTCACATAAGCACTAGAGACGTCCGCCAGCATTTTCCAGAAGAGGCCTGCAAATTGCTGGGGACTCCTCACAAATAGGGAATGGCCACAACCCCTGCCACACAGACTATGCGCGTGGCCCTCCTGACGTACTCCCACTCTCTCTCTGAATTTCCCAACGTCTGAGATGAGGGGGCTGGCTGGAGGCAATGATCACGTGCAGGCTGAATCTTCTGCAGATTCTGATTCTCTTCCTGGGCATATCATCCTCAAGCACAGTCTCCATGTCCCTCGCCACACTGATCTCTCTCCTTCAGTCCTTCCCTCCCTCCCTCTCCTGCCTCCCAGTGCAGAGAATACTTTTTTGCATTTGAGACGACATTTAGTTTTTGTTCACAGAATTCTCACCTGTTCTACTGTGGCCTCCGTTGTGAACATTCCAAAGCTGAGAATTTTCTTTTTTTCTCCCTCATTTCTGCTGAGTCTTTACCTTCCTAATGCAGTGAACTCACAGTGCCTAGCTGACTGGATGGGGAAAAAGATCCAGGGAGCAAAGAGAAATAATAAAAGAATATATCAGTTAATGTTTCATAGTGTTATCCAACTACATGTTTTTTAAATTTTGGAATAATATTAGGAATCTTCTCTTTGTAAAAAACTGAATTATTGGGCTTCCCTGGTGGAGCAGTGGTTAAGAATATGCCTGCGAATGCAGGGGACATGGGTTCGAGCCCTGGTCTGGGAAGATCCCACGTGCCACGGAGTAACTCAGCCCGCGCGCCACAACTACTGAGCCTGCGCTCTAGAGCCCGTGTGCCACATCTACCGAGCCCACGTGTCACAACTACGGAAGCCTGCGTGCCTAGAGCCCATGCTCCGCAACAAGAGAAGCCACTGCAATGAGAAGCCCGTGCACCACAGCCAAGAGTAGCCCCCGCTCACTGCAGCTAGAGAACGCCCGCTAGCAGCAACAAAGACCCAATGCAGCCCAAAATAAATTAATTAATTTTAAAAATTGAATTAGTTTCAAGGGTACAATGTATAAAAGTACAATAAAAGCCCCCCTTCATAACCCCCCAACCCCACTCTCAAGATGGAATAGATATGCTGTGATACAATTTAGAGTCGTAGTACTACTCCTCCTCCCACCACATCCGAAATCCTCTGAGCCCGGTGCAGCAGCTTCCTTTCACAATGCTAGGACCCGCCCCAAGACAGATGATAATCCCTCTGGACATTTCAAGGAGCGGCACCAAGGCAACAGTACCTGGGAAATGCCACTGACAGCTCAGAATATCCAGGGCATTTCTAGAGCCTCGGCACTGCTCTCGCTCTGGGAATGAAGGTCCAAAAAGCACATCGGAGAATGTTCATAGATGTAAACAAGCTCCACCTTTGAAACACAGTCTACATAGAACCACATATACAAGCCTGCACAATGGATGAAGCCAAGGTCTCCTCCATGATTTCCCTTCTGACCACCTTATTGTCTCCTCAGCCATAAAAGGTGAACTTGAAACTCAGGACCTTGCCTTGTCACCAGAAACATCCAAGCTTGGATCAGTCTTTCTAAGACCAGATACTTGCTCTCTGAACTATTAGAGACTTGTCACATACACACAGGTAGAACAGGATTATTTCTATCTACCTGGGGACCTGGAGTCTTTCACATTGCTCCTGTTCAAACTCTCACAACAGCAAAACTTTACCTACAAAGGGTTCAAGCTATGACACTCCCAATTTCCACAAACCTCCTCAGCTCTTGTGAGTCACATGCAGCCAATTCCAGGAATTGGAGACATGGTTGTGAGGATGAAACTGACTTTGGGGCTCCCCTTGGATATGGTCTTCCAGACTTACCCAAAGGCCATTAAGAGGAAGGTTTACCCCACCTCAGGGAAACCCGAGGCAGTACTTGCAGTCAAGGGCTGGCCATGGCTTCTGAGCTACATCCAAAGAGCAGTTCATACTGTACCTGGGTCTGCTGGAGCCATTTCTGACTGTCCGAGAGCCAGCATGTACCGCTCCTCAACTGCCTCCATTGTGGCTCATCAGTAGGGCTGTCAGATTTAGTAACTAAAAGTACAGGATACCCAGTTAAACTTGAACTCCACATGAATAATAAGTCATTATGTTTAGTATAAGTAGATCCTATGAACTATTTGGGGCATACTTATCTTCCAAATATACTTGTTGTTTTTCTGACATTCATATTTAACTGAAGAGCCTATATTTTATCTGTCAACCCTACTCAGCAGAAATGATGGAGGCTTATAGAGATCCAAGAGATGACTCAGAGCATCCTCAGCTTTTATTTCCATGTCCTGGACAGTGAGCCCGAGCTTCCCACTCCCATTAATTGGCTATAATGGAGTATAGTCTCCATTTTAGAGGTTTTGCTACTTGTCATTGTTATTATCTTCCTCTCACAGCAGTGAGAGGCCCGCATATTGCAAAACAAACAAACAAACAAACAAAAAGGAATAAGCTTGAATCATTCCTCCAAATCTCAGTGGTTTAAAACAACAAAGGTTCATTTCCCGCTCGTTGTACATGCCCATCATGGGCTGCCTAGGAGTTCTGCTCTTCGTTTTCCTTATTCCTGCCCCCAGCTTGACAAAGCCACCTCTCTCAGTCATCTTTGTAGAGAGAAAGAATTCTGGAGCCTCACACTGGCAGTGTGAGTTCTCGCCCAAAAGTAACACACATCACTTCCACCCAAAATTGTTGACCACAATCTTATTTTTAGGGAAACCACTGCCCAAAACTGCCTGCCCTGACCAGGCCCGACAGTAACCACTTTCACGAGTTATCGTAAAACAGGAGGTCCTGGTAAGGAACGCGGAACTAACCAACTACCACCAACCGGAAGAATTAGGGAAAGGTCAAAAGGACAGAGACTCCTGTCCATATGTCCTACCAACCTCCCAGAATCCTTCTCTCTGGAACCTATCTTAGCTGAGCAATGTGTGCACCACCAGAAAGGATCCTGAGTCAGAATAACTGGCCGGAGACAACCCAGAAACGAACCCCATCACCATAACACCTGAGCCTGCGAGCCGCATGGCAGAGCAGGTCTCCTGGGTCCCCTCCCCTCCTGCTCTGCACCCGGACACCCCTTCCCAATGAAGTCTGTTGCTTTGTCAGCACGTGTGTCTCCTCAGAAAATTCTTTTCTGAGTGGTAGACAAGAGCCCACTCTTGGGCCCTGGAAGACGTCCCTCTTCCTGCAACATTTTCATGTGTCTCTCCATTTTCTAAACTCCTTAGGCAAAAGTAATTGTGAACACTACTACTGCATAGTACAGAAACCATACAGGAAAATTCGAATCCCTCCCTGTTAAATAGGAGACTTGACAAAACCACCAAGCTATGCATTCACAAAACTGGGTCTAGAACTCACATCTCTTAGGTCATGATTCAGAACCTTTTCCCACTATGCTGTATGTTAGGATTTTTACACCGAGACAATGTAGTTGGGTTAATAATGCCTTTCATTTTTTGTTTTTGTTTTTTTTTTTCATAAATTGATTCAGGAGGGAGGCTTTGGAAGCCCCTAAAACACTTGCCTTAAACTGAAAAGCAACTGGAAAATAATCCCACTGCCTTTTGAAATGTTTGACCTAGTAAAGATTAGATGTCTGGGAGGCTTTTATGTTCTGAATAGAAGGAATAAAAAGGAAACAATCTTCCTAAGACTTTAGGAAACGGGCGGAAAAACTCTTGACTCCCACTTTGCTATTTTGATTAGCTCGTTGACACTTCAGTTCTTTGACTAATAGCAGTGGCAACAGCTGGAGGTTAGCCAAGATATAAGTATATATAATAGGGTGGCGGCCCCTGCAGAACCACATACCACTGTAAATGCTTTAGCTCAATCCTATTTGCTCATAGGTCTGTGCAAAGTAACAAATGGTTCTGAAACATTTATTCCAAATAGCTTTCTTATTATTACTTTAAAGATAACTTGGCTGCCAAATACTTGCTCCCTGGTGAAAAAGAATGCATATATGGGAGGAGGATTTATGTATCAAGATATGCTGCTTATTTCCCTCCTGCTGATACAATGCACATCTAATGAATTGGAGATAATCTTCCTCTCTTCCCCAAATTGTAGATAAATGAGTATGTCGTTTCTCCCTCCCTTCAATTCATCCTGGTCATAGTTATTTTCTTTAAGAATATTATTCCCCTGCTTAAATCTTAAATGGCTTCCCAATGCGAGAAGAATAAAACCGAAAATAGTCAACCGAACGTTCAAAGCCCCGTAGGGTTGAAGACCCTGCCGAGTTTTCCAGACTAAGCGTAACACTCACCTTCCCGCCTCCACTCAACTAGGCCAGACTTCCCTCCCTCCAGCAGAGGACAGGCGCTTGCTCAACTCATTTCTTTCAAGAGTATAATTTTTCAAAGTACAAATTGTTTTTTTTTTGTTTTTTTTTTTTGTTTTTTTTTTTTTTTGCGGTACGCGTGCCTCCCACCGTTGTGGCCTCCCCCGTTGCGGAGCACAGGCTCCGGACGCGCAGGCTCCGGACGCGCAGGCCCAGCGGCCATGGCTCACGGGCCCAGCCGCTCCGCGGCATATGGGATCCTCCCAGACCGGGGCACGAACCCGTATCCCCTGCATCGGCAGGCGGACTCTCAACCACTTGTGCCACCAGGGAGGCCCCAAATTGTTTTTAAGTTCAATTAAAATCCCACTTTCTACAGGAAGCCCTTCCAGATATCCCAGTGAGAATGGACCACACATTTTCCCAGCATGTTAGTTGTACCTCTGTGATAACTCTTTTCACATCCTTCAATCGGGCAGACTCTTAATGAATGTCTCTGATTTCCCCCACAACATAGAGTAGGAGCCCTTGGAAAGTAAGAGGCCATGATTCCTTATCTCTGGATTTTCCACATCTCCTTGCACTGAGTATGATCCCTAGCAGGACCCTGTGGGCTCCTGGGCACAAAGCCTGTATCGGTGTCCCCCATTTCTTGATTACAGGAAATAGGCTTCATTCAGCCTCCATGACCTTCCCTGAGTTCCAAGGAGCAGGTTCAAACAGTTGCTAATTAGAGAAGGGAGGGGATGCAAGACAAGGGAGGAATAGTCAAAAGAAACGCTAGTGCAGCCTTGGGGCAGGGTCTTGGTTCCCCCTTAAGGGATACACATAACAATATCTTTGAGCTGTTTTGCAGATACTTAAACCCCCACTAGGTGGGAGAAGTTAATGGTGTGCTACCCACAAACACGCAGACCCCAGAACCAGTTGGAACCGTAAGGTTGATGATGCTGACACCCACTTACCTCACCACCAACCAATCAGAGAAATGTCCATGAGCTGATCATGCTCTCCTCTTTGAACGATTACTATAAAACTCCTCACTACCCTCTCCAGGTCAGGGACACAGAGTTTTGAGGGCAATCGCCTGCTCTAGCCCCCTTTGCCTGGCAAAGCAATAAAGCTATTCTCTTCTACTTCACCCACAACTCTGTCTTGAGATTTAATTCAGTGTCAGGGTACGGAGGCCGGATTCGGCTTCAAGTATGAGCTCCCCTACTTGCTCCTCTATCCCGCAAAAAAAAAACAAAAGCTTAAATAAATTACCAAAGTACTGGATCTTCTTCCTCCCTAGGCAAAACAATGTCCTGACCAGTGGCCTCTCCTGCTTTTCCCCATACCAGCACAGGAATGCCATCTCTGCATTTATGCTTGCCTGTCACCATGTTCATGTAACTGAACAAAAGTGACAGCCCTCGGGCTTCCCTGGTGGCGCAGTGGTTGGGAGTCCGCCTGCCCATGCAGGGGACACGGGTTCGTGCCCCGGTCCGGGAGCATCCCGCATGCCGCGGAGACGCTGGGCCCGTGAGCCATGGCCGCTGGGCCTGCACGTCCGGAGCCTGTGCTCCGCAACGGGAGAGGCCACAACAGTGAGAGGCCCGTGTACCGCAAAAAACAAAAAAAGTGACAGCCCTGTTCATCCCATGTCCTGTGTAATCCACCCAACTCCCTTCGTCTCCATCTAAAACTATTTTTTACACTGCCTAAAATTTAACCATAGAGAATCAGGACTTTGAATGTTTACCCTTCAAAGATTTTTATTAAAATACAAGTAACCTCATGAGAAGTGGTGCCTTAACTTAAACCATCATCAGCCACTGTTTTAGCAAGGACTAGGGGAAAACAGGCTGAGAATTGGGCCATTTTTTAATGGCATTGGAAATGTAGAGACAGGAAGAAGAGGAAATGGTATCTGATCAGGAGGTAGATGTTGGGGAGATGGTGAAAAAGTACCAAAAATAAATATTCAACTTCCTCATAAATTTGCAACAGACAAAATCTTCCTGAGCTGGTGCCCCTGTGTGAAGCAATGTATTAAGGACATAAGACATAGAGATCCACTGCAAATTAATCATGTTAATAAACTGAGCTGAGACTCAGAGAGTTCAAATAACTAGGGTTGAGAAGAATATTCCAAGTTTATTTTTCAAGGAGCCCAGAGATTGAGGTAAAACCCACAGCTGTAAAGAACACCTTTGCATCAAGGACTTAGCTTCTATGTATGAATTGTAAGTAAGGGAAGCAGCCTTAGAAAGCAGAATCAGATGATTACTGGTGCCTAGGAAAACCTCTGGCCTAAAGAAGTCATCTGAAGTTAGCCCCATCTTCCTCTAAACCCATTTGGTAGGGTTTTGACAATCTCCTCCATGAACATAATACACTTGACATGAATTCATGGAAGTAAATGAGGTTAACAGGATCTGACCAACACCTTAGTGTCTCTTCCAAAGGATGGGCAGTGTATCCATAATGAGGAAAGGGATATGAAATGCTCACAAATCCCATGATGAAAATGCCTCTTGGTCTATAAATCATGTTTCCCTGCTGTTCATAGCTCTGAAAAGGATTAGAGAGAAACCTACTCCTGGGTGTGACAACTGGGGTCACTGAAGATTAGATGTTGCCATGAGCCCACAGAGTCTGCCCTGCAGAAAGCAGTAAAATGATCAAACCCTCACTCCTTCTGCTGGAATATTTACTGTTGACACAAGAGTTCAGCTGTAGACTATGAGCAAAAACCTTCTGTCAATCACTTTCAGTCCTTAATTGGATAAAAAGAGCTAGAGATCTTTCAAAACAGTTGAAGATTGCTACCTGACAGGGGGCTGGGAGTAGTGCAACTGGCATATGGGTAATTTTTAAGGCTACTTTTAAGTGTGAAGCCCTTTGACTGGTTCTCTGTCTCATGGGTGTCCCAAAATTTCCATCTCACTGAAATTTGGAAAAGAATTCAGGTTCTGTCTTTCCCCAGAGAGGGGAGGCAGCCACAAGCTTTACAAACCTAGCGTTTGTACATACAGCGAAGTTAGATTCACTTACTATTGGAGCCTGACAATACTTGATACCTGATAAAAATCACTGTCAAATAACATTTATAAGAACCCAATTGCATGAGATGGGGTACGATGTTGAGGATCACAAGCAGTTACAGCAAAGGCCTCCAGGTGCCCAGAGTTTAGGGCAAGCAAATGAGTATATAGGAAAGGCAAAATTTTAAAATGGCAGACCAAATCTGAATGGACCAAGTAACTGCTTTGCCATTGTACATTCTTCCTATTCCCCATCACCCATCCATCTATCCATCCCCGCAAAACATACCCCAACCCTAGTGACAAAGGTGGAGGCAAAGCCTGGAAGGACAGTCCACAGGTACTGAGATGCTCAGGGTTGGGAAGGACTTTGATGCTTGTGAAATCCAATCCACAGTACCTTTGAATTTCCTCTGCCATGGCTCCACCAAGTAATTACTTGGCACATGTCCTAGGACCTTCAGGGACTGGGAATCCACCACTTTCTAAAACAACAACAAAACTCAACATATTTAGGCAGATAAAACATATTTAGGCAGATAGAACAAAAAATTCTTCCTTGTAAGGACAAATCCACTTCCCCAGAGCCTGTGGCTTCTGGTTGCATCTTTTAGGGCCACAGAGGAAAAAAAATCAACATTCCTCTTCCACAAGACAATCCTTCTAATATTTGAAGACTGTTATCTCAGCCCTTCAAGTCTTTTCTTCAGCTGCACAGCCCTATTTCCCTAAACGTCCAGATTTCATTTCCACATTGTGATCCAAACTTTCTCCTGAATGTGGGTCCTAGTTGCTTTATATTTATCTTAGTCTACAGTCCCCAGAACTTAACACAGTATTCCAACCAAGGTCTGACCAAGGCAAAGCAGAGTGGGGTTCTTACCTCCCCCACCAGAGATACTTCTCTTAAGACTGGCTTTTTGGTAGCCACATCAAACTGCTAACTCCTACTGAGCTGATACAGCCACTTTAAAGTAGCCAAGTCATACTTCAAAACCATTATTTCTCACCAAGTAATGGAGCTATCTGGGTTATCCAGACCTCTTCTATCCCTCACCCAAAGACCATCCATAAGCCTCACCCCACCAACATAAAAGCACAAGAAATGGGTAAAGTTTTCTGTTTTGTACTTTCCTTGGAAAAAGCTGAAAATTATTTGATTCGCCCAAGACTCCTCAAAATACCCCAGGTCAGGGGCTTCCCCGGTGGCGCAGTGCTTGAGAGTCTGCCTGCCGATGCAGGGGACACGGGTTCATGCCCCGGTCCGGGAAGATCCCACATGCCGCGGAGCGGCTGGGCCCGTGAGCCATGGCCGCAGAGCTTGCATGTCCGGAGCCTGTGCTCCGCAACGGGAGAGGCCACAACAGTGAGAGGCCCGCGTACCGCAAAAAAAAAAAAAAAAAAAGAAAAAAAATACCCCAGGTCAAAAATTGTCATCTCAAAACGTTATGCAGCTCGGTGAGCTAATTTCGTGAATCTTTAAATCCCATGAAGGATACCTAATGCGTTAGACCATTAAGTGGATCCTGCCTAATTAACAGTCAATCCTAGGGGAAAGAGTGCAGGTCTGTCATTAGAGTCACCTGAGTCCGAATCTCAGCCATATGCATAAAGTGCTGTTGGCCCAGGACAACTTCTTCTGAGTCTTGCTTTCCTCCCCTAGAAATGGGGCTAAGACATCCATCTTGCCATGGCCTTGTATAAAGTACTTGACACAATGCCTGGCCTGTGGCGGATGGGCAGTAAATGCTATGTTTCCCCTCGCAGCACAGATTATTACAGCTTACACCCCATTTCCCTAGCTCTTAGACAAAGGGCCCGGGACTTGCTTGTCTTCACATCCCCCAGACCCTCAACACCAGCGTTAAGTAGACACACATTCCTCTTGAATATAAATGTGAGCATTTGGCTTTAAATTCAGTTGTGTATCATCTAGAAATAATGACATTTCTGCTCTGGCCTCTCAGTTTCAAAGGGGTATTTTTTAATTCCCAGGGAATAGCTAAGATTACCTATTATTAAAAAGAAAAAAGATAGACTCTACTCAAGTCTTGGGCAATCGTGTTCAAATGGTGCTCTAAGTCTCGGAGAACAGGTTGACATTGACATGTCTAATATTCTTAATGTTGACCCAATTTTAATCAGGTAACCGCGTTTCAAGACACAGCCAGAAACAGGAGGGGCAAGACGAGGCTCTGACGGGGAAAGCCAACCTCTGATATATCCAATTTCTGACCTATGGCTCAGTCAGCTCAAGGAAAGTTTTGTGGGTCCCCAGTGTCTTCCCAGGGCGACAGACACTCCCACACGGCCTCAACCAGGCTGAGGTAATTGTTACTGTTATGGCTTTAACGATGTGAGTGGGAGAACATGAGAATTCTGAAAGAGATTTATTTACTGCAAAGCATCCCAAATCTCTCATTAATCTGCTTTTCATTTGGCAAACTCTTCCTTCGTTAAAAGTGCCACACTCTGCTCTGCGGTTTATGACAAAGCAAAAACGTCTCTGGGAGGCAAAGCAGCAAAGTGGAAAGAATGGGGGCTCTGGAACAAATCAGACGTGAGTTTGATTTCCAAGTGTGCTATTTACTTGTTCTGTGACTGTGGGCAGTTTTCCTTAGCCTGTTAGAACCCCATCTTCCTCATCTGTCAAGAGAAGATGATTGTCCTGTCCTGGTTTATGAATATTGAGATCAGCCCTAGGCCCTAGGGCACTATGTTTGTTTCTCCTTTAAGGTTCAGTGGTCACCTGCAAAAGGAAGATCATTATATTACCAACTTCATACACTTCGTGATGAGGATTTAAATGGGTGAATGTATGTAAACTAACTAGAACAGAGTCTGGCACAGAGGAAGTTCTATACAAGTGTGTGTTATCATCATTAAGGATTAAATGACACACATAAAGGACGCTTTGAATGGTGACTTGCACCTGTTACATATGAGGTGCTCAATACATGTACGGGAAAACATCTCCCCTCCCAACTAGAGACTTTTCCTCGGGGTCTGAAGAAACTCCTTGGGTGGGAGGAGCTTTTCAAAATTATATACTCAGGGCTTCCCTGGTGGCGCAGTGGTTGAGAGTCCACCTGCCGATGCAGGGGACGCGGGTTCATGCCCTGGTCCGGGAAGATCCCACATGCCGCAGAGGGGCTGGGCCCGTGGGCCGTGGCCGCTGAGCCTGCACGTGTGGAGACTGTGCTCCACAACGGAAGAGGCCACAACAGTGAGAAGCCCGTGTACCGCAAAAAAAAAAAATATATATATATATATATATATATACATATATATATATGTATATATATATATATATACTTTCTTGCTCTACCATTTGAAAATAAGTTCCAGACACCAGGACAGTTCATCCCTAAATATCACACATCTGCTAAGAATGAGTGTTCTCCTATATAATCAGAGTATCACTTTCATATATCCACATTCAAATTTCCCCAGTTGACCAAAATTTTTTTTTTTAATTGTTTTACTTTTTCAATCTAGGGTCAAATCAAGGTTCACACATTGCCTTCGATTATGTCTTTTAGTATCTTATCTTTTTTTTTTTTTTTTTTGCTGTACGCGGGCCTCTCACTGTTGTGGCCTCTCCCGTTGCGCAGCACAGGCTCCAGACGCGCAGGCTCAGCGGCCATGGCTCACGGGCCTAGCCGCTCCACGGCATGTGGGATCTTCCCAGACCGGGGCACGAACCCGTGTCCCCTGCATGTGCAGGCGGACTCCCAACCACTGCGCCACCAGGGAAGCCCTGTCTTTTAGTATCTTACATCTTTTCCTGAAGAGCATTCTTTTTGTTTCTGTTTCTATTTTCACAACATTGAAAAATTCAGGACAGTTGTCCTATATTATGCCCCACATTCTATATTTAATTGTTCTTCACCACGAGAATCAGGTTAAATATTTTGGCATAAGTACTACATAGCACACAGGGGACACTGTATGCCTCCCATTGGGTCAGGTATCTATTCTAAAGGTTAATTTTCCTTGGCAATGGAAACACATAATCCATGGGATAATACCTCTTGCCACCTCCAACAACATTTTACTCAAAAGTTTTAGTATTCTTTGATGATCTTTGCTTGAATTGCATTCAGGTGCAAAATGGTGATTTTTAAAAAAATTCTCTCCTTTTTCTACATGTACTATAATCTTCTGTAAAGAAGAGCTTTCCTACTTATTTCTTCTCTCTCCCTCTCTTTCCCCTCTTCTTTCTATCACTCTAGATTTATGTTCAATGTGATATAATCTCGTACCATCATTATTCTTTTCAATGCTCAAATTGTCCCATTTTGACAAGTGGAAGCCCCTTCATCCTGGCTTCTGTTATTCTTTTGACATGATCCCATTAGTCTTGGAGCACTTCCCTGCTTGACAGTATGACAAGATATCCCAGACTTACCTTGTATTGTCCTTGCCCCAAACCTGGACTTAGTTCTCCAAGAAACCCTGGTTCCTTTCAGTACACGCCAATATCTGTGCGTTGTAACCACTCTGATGAAACAGAATGGATCTCCCACCCCAAATTTGGTTGGAATGTGAAGACTGATGACACACAGGAAGAGGGTATGAAAGGTTTATTACTTACTTAATGAGGCTTTCTGGGGAGAGCAGGGTAGTCTTCATAAGCTGGACTGAAAATGGTTTGTGAGAGCTGGAAGAAGACCTGCGGGGGCTTTTATGGTGGTTAGAGGGTGAGGCTGGTATGAGGGCCTCTGTGCACAGGCAGGGGCTTGTGTGGCTTGAACTTCCCATCAACACCAAAGGTGGAAGCACTCAGACTTTCTTTTTTTTTGTTTTTTTTTTTTTTTTTTTTTTTTTTTTGCGGTACGCGGGCCTCTCACTGTTGTGGCCTCTCCCATCGCGGAGCACAGGCTCCGGACGCGCAGGCTCAGCGGCCATGGCTCACGGGCCCAGCCGCTCCGCGGCATGTGGCATCTTCCCGGACCGGGGCATGAACCCGCGTCCCCTGCATAGGCAGGCGGACTCTCAACCACTGGCGCCACCAGGGAAGCCCTCACTCAGACTTTCTTATCAGATTTCCCGGAAGTGGGGCACAAGGGGAGGAGGGAAGGATGAGGTTTAAGATGTCAGCAAACATCAAATAAATGGGGTCAGATAAAATTTAAAGTAAATAAAATCTAAAATATTTTTTAAATGTGTTTAATTTAAAAAACGTTAAAAATAGAAAAATTTTTAAATTTTTAAAAGTTTTTTTAATTTTAAAAAATAAAAATAAATTAATTAAAATGCTTTAAAAATGCGGTCAGACTATTACACTGGGCTACACTTACATTCTTTTACATAAGTCTATGAGATAGAGATCTGTTACATAGGTACCATGTGTGCCCAAATCACCTTCACAGGGTACATGTCAAGTACCTGGAATAAGAACACAAGGCACTTCCAGCTCTTTAAGTGGGAAACAACCTCTATTAATACACAGTAGCAGCAGCAAAATCATTATTCCTTTGCAAGTTACCTGACATTTTCCAATTGTTTCTAAATCAGTTATGGACTGGGCTATCAATTTTCTGTTTAGAAAATCAACTTTAGAAAGGATATGTGATTTCATGATGTCAGAGGGCTCCCCAGAGGGTCAAAAGCATTTAAACTTCTCTCTCAGTCAAGACATCAAGATAATTCTAAGAGCCTCTGTATTTCATATAAATGTCAGATTAGAGCAGCTCATCACTAAATTCAATTAATAGAAATAACCATTACATTTAAACACTCAAAAAATAAACCTACAGATCTTTGTCAAAACATATAATGATAATAACAATAATATTAGAAGCTAACATGAATTGAATGTCTTTATGTTCCAAACACATTACAGTCATCCTCGTAACAGTTCTTTGGATTTACTATTAATATTATCTCAAGTTTGCAATGAGGAAATTGAAGCCCAAAGAGGTGAAGTAATGTGACCAACATCCCACAGCAGGTAAGTGAAGAAGTGAGAATTCAAACACAAAGCAGAAAAATAACATCGAAAATTCAACATTTCGGGACTTCCCTGGTGGTCCAGCGGTTGAGATTCTTTGCTCCCAGTGCGGGGGCCCCAGGTTCAATCCCTGGTCAGGGAACTAGATCCCGCATGCCACAATTAAAAGATCCCACACGCTGCAACAAAGACCCTGCAGGTCACAACTAAGACCTGGCACAGCCAAATAAATAGACAGACAGATAGATATTTTTTTAAAAAAGAAAATTCAACATTTCATAACTGTATTTTAGCTCTGAAAGTAGAACACAGATTGATTTCCACTCAAGACAGAAAGTGCCAGACTGGCTCAGATTTTAACCTAGTCAGCATAAACTTTTATTCTCTGCTCTTCTATTTTTACCTTAGAATATTAGGGTCCAGCATCCAAGGCAGCCAGTAGCCAAATGACCAGGGATGGGGCAGATGAACTGTTTGGACTTTTCCAATCCAAAGGATCACATCAGCAATCAGTTTGGGATTCAGTGAAGTATGCCCTGTTGCGGTCTTGAGGTGATTTTTTTCGGCTGAAATCCAGATTGCTCTGTGTTGTAACCACTCTGAAGAAACAGAATAAACCCCCCACCCAAAATCTGGTTGGAAAGTCAAGACTGATGACACACAACAAGAAGGTATGAAAGGTTTCTTACTTACATGAAATGAGAGAGGTGTTGAGTTCAAAAGTACCTACAGACTAATGGGTTAAAAAAATGGTTCAACCACTGCTTGACCTTCAGCTTTGGAGATCTCAATATCACATGTGTAGTGTAATAGTCTACATGACATAGCTTTCAGAGCACTTGTACACACATCTCATTGAATCACCTCAATAACTGAGTGTGAATGACAGAAAATTTACCTATGCAAACGTGAAGCAAATATCTCATGGAATCAATATGTGTATTCCAGTAGGCAGAAGGTGCTAAACACCTTTATAACCCCTTGGCGCACGGCTTTGCTCAAATGGCTGTGGCAACCAGCTGTGCCGCAGATATAACCTTTGACAAAATGACACACCTCTGCTGCACTGCCCGTCACTTGCTTTCTGGCCCAAGCTTCTCTGTCCACTGAGATTCTGGGCTGTGATGGGTCATGTGCAAAACTGTAAGTACAAGGAAATTAACACCCCTGGAGCAACGCTTGATTAACATAGGATAGGAACTGGGAAATAAACACTCACCTTTCCCCATCCCTGGTGGACGATTCTGAGGCATATTCTGTATAACTCCAGTGCGGCCCTGCTAGCATTGAGCCCCAGCTGCACCCGGCCACCCTCTTAAAACTGCATCCTTGGATTGGCTTCCTTTCTTCCCTGTTCCACTCTTCCCAATCTGCTGTGCTTATCCTGCTTTATCAGATTTGGCTACAGTCGTTAATTAATAAATCGTTCATATACACTTCAAGAAACATCACATTCCCTAGGGACCATTCATCAAGCCCTTGTCATAGAATCTGCTTTAGGGGGGAACCCAAACAAAATCAGAGAGTTTAAGTAACTTAAAAAAGAGTCAGTTAACGTTGCAGTTAGAAAATAGCTCTGCTGTCTCCTTATGGGATGTGATTAAAAGCACAGGCACTAAAGCCACATTCAACTGGGTCTCAAACTAACTGGTGTACCTTAAGAATGTGACTTGATTCTTCTGATGCTCAACCACTTAACTGGAATATTAATATAAATGGTAATAACAATGGCCAGTCATTATTGAGTGCTTCCATGTGTACACTCTTTGCATATATTAACCTTCTAATCCTCACCGTAACCTTATGAGATATATATATGTATATATATATATATATATTTTTTTTAATTCAAGACCCATGTATTCTCTACTTCTGCCCACATGGAGACACTCTCCTGGAAAAGGCATTGAATCCTTCCATTCACTTTAACACCTTGTGCTGAAAACATGTGTTCCGAGGTTTCACCTATGAGATCCACATTCTTAAAGCACTGATTCTTAAACCTCATCTAGATTTCTCCCCTTGGATGGGGGGAGACGACGCAAACACAGCGAAGAACCGCTCAGGACTGTGGGCTCTGCTCACCCAGAAGACCTTGCAGCTCCCCTGACCACCCAGCTGGATCCAGGACTAGGGCCCTGAGACGAGGGGTGCCTGCTGGGCTGCTGCCAGCGCCCCCGCCCCCAGCTCCTGTCCTCTTCACTAGGCTGGCTGTCCCCTCTAGTTTCCCTGGAGCTCGGGGACTCCAGACGGTCTCCGCTCACACTTCTGTGTCACGCCTGCTGCCTCAGCACTGCTGATCCACACCAAGGGGGAAAAGCACACAGAACTGCTTTTCAACCCACCAACATTCCACACACAAGTTATTTGATAAGCCTGCGGGTTCTTTTACAGCAGGAGGAGACTCCCAAGGCCATGACTTCCCCCGGCTCCCCACTGCCCTTGCCGGCAGACTGGACGTGCGTGGCCACCGTGCTGAGCCGGGCACACCCCCCCGGCTCCACTCCGGAGCACCCTCCTGGAGAATCCAGGACGGTTCCCTGGCCTCATCTGTCCTGAAGCCAGCCCTAGAGTGACAAGAGCCACACCTGCAGGTCTATTCCACTGACCAGCCGCACAGGACCGAGCTGGGCCCACGGACCTTGGTCTGGATTGTGTTGGCTGGTCATTCTTGCCTAGGTTCACAGGCCAACAGCCAGTGTCCTTCCTTCCCTGCTCATCACTGCACCAGCGGCTCACTCCTACCTGCTGCCGTCACACGCTTGGCAACCTCGTGTTCGGGGCCAGCCAAGAACTGAGACCCCAGCAGGCCCCTAGTTCCCAGCAGGCAAACTCCCTGTTAAACTACCGCTGCCTGGCCGTATTCTCGAGGCTTCAGAGCCGGGAAAGTGCGGAGGGCAGAGCAAGGCGCGGCGCCCCCAGCCCCTGACCCGCCATGCTCCACGGAGGCGCCGGATCCTCGCCGCACCACTACCAGCAACACAAGCGACCTCGGCGCCCGCCTGTCCCGCGGACCCAGGACGGAAGCGCGGGGCGTGGGGCTTGGCGCGCGGCGGGCGCGCGGCGGACGCTGGGGCGGGCGGGGACCCCGGGTTCCGGCCCCCGAGGCCGCGCGGACCCGCCAGGCCCACCTGCGTCCCAGCCGCCCGGAAAGCGAGATATAGTAATAATAATATTCATAATAATAATAGTATTACTAATATGATAATATTAAGAGATTAGGTTAATAATAATATATAGTTATATAGTATATCATAATAATATGATAATGTTGGTATTCTATTATTAATAATAATTATTATTATATATTATTATTATTGCCACTATTCTGCAGATGAAGAAACTGGGGTACAAAAAGCTTACTATGCCCAAGATCACAGAGCCAATAGGTGACACCTCAGGTATTCCAACTCCAGACGATCAAACTCTAGGGCTCACACATTTAATCATTATTAAACACATTTAAACACTATTACCCTCCTCACAGGGTTGTAATAATAAAATTTAAAATAAAGCATCTAGTACAGTGCCAGTTGCATCAACAAGTGCTTAGAAACATTAACGCAAAAAGGAAAGAAGAATACTTTTTAAAAAGTTTAAATCCTGATGAAAAAATTGACAAATACTTCTTCTCTGTTCATTTATCTTTGTTTCTCTCATTTCCTTTTTCCTTGGACTCTCTTCCATTAAAATGTCAGTGCCCTTCCACCACTGTGACTCACTGATGTTTTATCTTTCCCTTGTTCCTGGTCCCCAATCACCTGCTCCAACTTCACCCATTTCTTCCTTTCAAAGCTCATTTTTCTCAATTTCAAGGCTGCTGACACATCAGCTTGTGAAACATTAGAGAGTTTATTTTCATACCATTCCCTTCAGAATATCACTAGAATAAACGTGTTTGTGGTACTTGAGACAAACACCCCCAAATACACGGACAGTTGCAATCAGTATTTGTCAGACCCTTCAGTAGGTAAACAGAGGCTTCTCCAGTGAGGATAATTTGCATATGCATGAGATTCACTCAGGGAGCTTTAATTAAGGTCCCTGACAACTTCTCCGATTGCATTTTTCACAACTGCCAAGAAACAGTGAACTGCAGTGCGGACTTCTTTACCCTGGTGGAAGAATATTGTTTATAGAATTCTGAATGATTCAATGATCACTAGTGAAACATCAGCAGATGACACATAGATGATTCCACAACTGATGCGCTTTGTCTCCTTAGGCAACCTTGAATTATCCTATGTTTTAGGAAAGCAACATCTGTAACAGCTTGACTCTTCTTTGGAACTAAGCCGAGTATGAATTAATTTAGTTTAGTTTAATTATATTAGGTGTTTCCCAATGAAGAAACATTCCCAGGCACTGTAAGTAAACTTGCAATTTAGGATCTCCCATTGATATAGCCAATATTTTATGATAAGTGTAAATGAGTATAACCTTTAAAAATCGTGAAACACTGCATCATAACTTATATAATATTGTACATCAACTATACCGAAATTTCTTTTAAAAAAGACCTTCCATTGAACAACCTTTTCAAGGTGGTTGGCACACTGACATTTCCAAGGTTTGCACTGGTTCCTCTATTCCTGTGGAAAACAGCCATTTGCTGTGACTTCTGCACAATGGTTAGTTAATAAAAAAAATTAATCTACACATCAAAAGACCTTAATGGATCCACATCTCACACTGAAATATTCCCCCAGCTGAAGAGCTGACTACATATTGCTTACTCTTTCAGTCATCACTTGTTTCAAATGAGTAATTAAAGGAAAAGCAAAATTCTCAGGACCCACATATTCAATGGTATCTGTGTTTGTCTAATGTCCAGGATGTGCATTTCCTTGCATTTTAGGGGATAATATTTCCATGCCAAATATCAATATACTTCAGTGGTAATCATATAAATGTCTATAATTTCAATTTTCTCTCTGTGTTCCCCGTCTAGTTAACTCAAATATAGAACCCCATATTAAACATTCTGAAACAGTGTGTCCTCCAGCTTTATCAGCTGAGGAAGTTGTACTGAACTTTAAAATCTAATGACATATGATGCTTTTAAAGGGGAGTTCTTAGCACCGCTTTCACAGAGCACTCTTGGTACAGGAATCACAATTATTAGCAGTGCCTTTTTTGTTTCTTGTTCTAAGAGACTTCTCATTTGGGGCTCATGGTTACACCTCTAAATAGATTTCACGCTCCATGCTCAGAGAAAAGAAAAGCACACACAGCTCTCCTAGTATCCAACTGATAATCTCTTCACTCATCATCACAAAAGTCCAATCTCTATCCCAGAACCTATTAAATTAACTACAAACTCTTTGCTGGACTCAAGTTCTCATCAAAAAAGCCTGTCTGTGAGGACATTGTACTCATTTAACCTCACTATTCTACAGGATGTTCCTACATTCCAGAATGTACCTGAAAGGGTTAAAAAAAAAGTCCTTTCCTGTGATCCTCTGAATTAATCATAATGACTGCTCTCGATGACAAAGAAGGTCCCACATGAGGGGAGATCTGAGTGTAAGAACTACTGCTTGGTAAAAGCTCTGGCTTAGGGATATGCCATCACTTAGCCATAGGAAGTTCAACTTATTAGAGTTCAAAAACAAGAAAGGGATTACTTGCAGAATCCAACTGAAGACGGTAACAATCCAAGAGGCAATCGATTCCAAGGGAGGCACTGACGCCAAAGCTGAGCGGGGCTCTAAGACAACAGCCAACATTGGAGGTCAGAAATCGGGTCACAGAGTAAGGGTATCAGGAGGGGGCCGCAGGCAATCAGCTCAGAGGACACCTGCTCCCCAGGAGTGACACACCCCCACTGGTCCTTAAAGACCTACCACAGCAATGGTGCCTGGCAGGAAATATTCACGAGAGATGAAAGCTTTTCCTTTTGAAGCTTTGATGGCTCTCCATAGCCTAGTACTACCCAGAATCAGCCTGTGCTGCTGGAAGGCATGCAGCTAACAAGTCAGAATGGCACTTTCATCCATTTGTTTCTCAATTCTAGAATGCTATCATTTTAAAAGAATATTCGAAAGAGACCTTACAGTGACCTCGGAGAAGGGGGACATACTGGGTGCAAATATGTTGCTGTCACACACGCTCATTTAGGGCTGACTCCAGCTCTCCCGATATCACCTTCCCCACAACCATCACTATCAGTCAGTTCACCAGGAACCAATAAGCAGTATCACCCAAAGCTACCAAAAATTTAATTTTAAGTTCGAAATGGTCTCAGAGGGTGTCAAAATTGTTAATGCCACGGGGCCTAAGCCAATGCTTCTCAAACTTTAATGTGCACACAAATCTCCTGAAGGATCTTGTTAAAATTCTAGAGTTCTGGGGTGTTAACTGAGTGCTTGCATTTGTAACAAGCACTCAGGTGATGTCAAAAGCTGCTGATCTATGGATCACACCGTTGAGTCCCTTGGTGACTCAGAACCCCCATAATTGTCCAATACTCTTGATGCTCCTTCAGATTAGAATTCAGCCTAGAATCAAATCAAATTCTCCAAACCAAGGGGTCTCAAACTGAACTCCATGGGTCTCCAGCTCTGGCACCAGACTGTCTAGGTTTTCATCTCAGCTCCTCTGCTTACTTCCTCCATTTCCTCATCTTATAGAATGAGTATAACATAGAACCTGTCTCATCAGGTCATTGCCGGAATTAATTGAGATGACTCAGGTAACATGCATCACATAGTTCTTAGCATGGTAATCAGACAACAAAGGTTAGTTGTCCTTAGAGGACCCCAAGAAGAACTTCCGGGCACTCTACGAAGCCTTCAAACTTATTTCTAAAATACTCTATGTGCTGAAATTCATTTACCCGAGAGAGAGTCTATGTCTTTCATAGATTCTCAATGGGATTCACAACCCCCAAAAGTTTGAGAACTGAATTTAACAGCACATTCAAAGTACTATACGGGCTTCCCTGGTGGCGCGGTGGTTGAGCGTCCGCCTGCCGATGCAGGGGAGGCGGGTTCGTGCCCCGGTCTGGGAGGATCCCACGTGCCGAGGAGCGGCTGGGCCCGTGAGCCATGGCCGCTGGGCCTGTGCGTCCGGAGCCTGTGCTCCACAACGGGAGAGGACACAACAGTGAGAGGCCCACATACCGCCAAAAAAAAAAAAAAAAAAAAAAAAAAAAAAGTACTATACATCATGCCCAAATGAAATGCAGTGATGATGAAACATATGAAAATCAATCATTGTAATACAGCAAATTAACAGAAGGAAAGACAAAACCACGTGATTATATCAACTGATGTAGAAAAAACATTTGACAAAAGTTTAATATCCTTTCCTGATAAAAACACAGCGAACTATTAATAGAAGGAACGTACTTCAACATAATAAAAGCCATATATGAAAAACCGACAGCTAACATCATACTCGGCAGTGAAAGACTTAAAGCTTTTCCTCTAAGACCAGGAAGACGGAAAAGATACCCACTCTCATCACTACTATTCAACATAGTACTAAATGTCCTAGCCAGAGAAATCAGACACACACAAAAATAAAATAAAAGGCATCCAAATTTGAAAGGAAGAAGTAAGATGATCTCTGTTTACAGATGACATATTAGGCACAAAAATTCCTAAAGATTACACACACACACACACCCACACAAACAAACCTGCTGAACCCAAGAAATAATTTTAGCAAAGTTGCAGAATACAAAATTAACAAACACAATGCAGTTGCATTTTTATATATTAACAATGATCAATCTGAAAGAGAATTAAGAAAATAATCTCACTTACAGCAGCATCAAGAAGGAGAAAATGTTTAGGTATAAAATTAGCCAAGAAGGTGAAAAACTTGTACATTGAAAACTACAACACACTGCTTAAAGATATCAAGGAAGATTGTATTTGTATATAAATGGAAAGACATCCCATGCTCAAGGATTGGAATATCGTTAAAATGGCCACGCTATCCAAAGAAATCTACAAATTGAATGCAATTCCGATCAAAATCCCAGTAGCAGAAAAATATCTTATGATTCTTATGGAGCCTCAAGTAGCCATAACAATCTTGTAAAAGAAGCCTCACACTTCCTGATTTCAAAACACAGTACAAAGCAACAGCAATCAAAGTGGTATGGTACTTGTAGAAAAACATTTAGACCAATTTAACAGAGTAGAGAGCCTAGAAATTAACCCTTGCTTATATGGCCAAACGATTTTTGACAAAGGTGCCAAAAATACACAATGGGGAAAACACAATCTCTTAAACAAATGATATTGGAAAACTGGATATCTACTTGCAAAAGAATAAATTAAAGAACGAAGTACAGGGGTTCCCTGTGGCGCAGTGGTTGAGAGTCCACCTGCCGATGCAGGGGACATGGGTTCGTTCCCCTGGTCCGGGATGATCCCACATGCCGCGGAGCGGCTAGGCCCGTGAGCCATGGCCGCTGAGCCTGCGCGTGCGGAGCCTGTGCTCCACAACAGGACAGGCCACAACAATGAGAGGCCCGCGTACCGCAAAAAAAAAAAAAAAAAAAAAAAAAAAAGAAAGAAAGAAGTACAGGACCAAAACTATAAAACTCCTAGAAGCAAGCATAGGGTAAAAATTTTAGGACATTACATTTGGCAATAATTTCTGGGATATGATACTAAAAGCACATACAACAATGCAAAAGTAGACAAATAGGACTACATCAAATTTTAAAACTTCCATGCAGGTAAGGAAACAATCAACAGAATGACAAGGCAACCTATTGGAATGGGAAAAATATTTGAAAATCTTATATCTAATGTGGGATTAATATCCAAAATATCTGAGGAACTTCCACAACCCAACAAAAAAAACCACAAATAACTGATTTTTTAAGTGCAAAGAACTTGAATAGACAAGTCTCCAGTGAAGATATACAAATGGTCAACAAGCATATGAAAAGATGCTCAACATCACTAAACTTAAGAGAAATGCAAATCAAGGCCACAATGAGACATTATCTCACACCCATTGGGATGGCCACTGTCAAAAGAACAGAAATAACAAGTGCTGGAGAGGACATGGAGAGGTTAGAACCCTGTGCCCTCTTGCTGGGAATGAGAAATGGTGCAGCCACTATAGAAAATAGTACAGAAGTTCCTCAAAAAATTAAAAATAAAATTACCATATGATCCAGCAATCCCACTTCTGGGTTTATATGCAAAATAATTCAAAGCAGGATCTCAGAAATAAATCTGCACACTCTGCAACATTATTCACAATAGTCAGGAGGTGGAAGCAAACAAAATATTCCTGCACAGATGAATGGACATACAAACAATGAAATATTATACAGCCTTAAAAAAAAAAGAAGGGAATCCTGTCAAATGCGACAACACGGATGAATCCTGAGGACATGATGCTAAGCAAAATAAGCCAGTCACAAAAGGACAAATACTGTATGACTCCTCTCATATGAAGTATGTAGAGTACTCAAAATCATAGAAACAGAAAGTAGAAAAGTGGTTGCCAAGGAAGGGCTGAAAGAAGGAGGGTGGGGGAATTAGTGTTTAATGGGTATCGAGTTTCAGTTCTGCAAGATGAAAAAGTTCTAGAAGTCTGTTGCACAACAATGTGAATACACTTAAAACACTAAACTGGGGCTTCCCTGGTGGCACAGTGGTTGAGAGTCCGCCTGCTGATGCAGGGGACACGGGTTCGTGCCCCGGTCTGGAAAGATCCCACATGCCGCGGAGCGGCTGGGCCCGTGAGCCATGGCCGCTAAGCCTGCGCGTCTGGAGCCTGTGCTCCGCAATGGGAGAGGCCACAGCAGTGAGAGGCCCGTGTACCGCAAAAAAAAACAAAAAAAACAAAAAAAAAACAAAAAAAACACACTAAACTGTACGCTTAAAATGACTTAGATGATAATCACTGTCATGTGTTTTTAGTACAATTTTTTAAATATATACTGACGTCTGAGTGCTAACCACAGAGAATATCATTTAATTTGTCTGGGATGCAGACTGGACACTGGGATTTTATTTTATTTTTAAAAATTTTTTTTTGCGGTACGCGGGCCTCTCGCTGTTGTGGCCTCTCCCGTTGCGGAGCACAGGCTCCGGAGGTGCAGGCTCAGCGGCCATGGCTCACGGGCCCAGCCGCTCCATGGCATGTGGGATCTTCCCGGACCGGGGCACGAACCCGTGTCCCCTGCATCGGCAGGCGGACTCTCAACCACTGTGCCACCAAGGAAGCCCGACACTGGGAGTTTTTAAAGGCCTCCTGTAATTCATCAGTGCCATACAGGACCATGGGCCTAGTGTCACATGTTATGATTTTTCCAAGAGAGGCTAAAATCAAGATTTTTATCTTTATTTGTAATGTTTATATAAACACTGCTGGGTTTTTTTTTAATGCTGGCAACTAATTTTTTAAATTCTGTGCAAACCAAACACACCACTCTTGCTGCCTCTTGGGCTACCGATCTCCAAGTTCCTTTCTAGTTTAAAATGTCTGTGGATCAAAATTAACTTTCCTGTGTCTCAGTAGGTGGCCTCCTTACCAGGGGACTCTCCTCTGGCTTTTGAATCTTCCTATGTGAAATACTCATCAATAAAATGGGTCACTATGCACAATGGGGTGTCCCAAGAAGTGTATCATGTATCATGGTTACAAGTCCTTGGCATGTGTGGGTTATCGTTTTGGTCAGTAAAGTCGATTGGAGGTTTCTGAACAACAATTTCAGGCAGAGAAACCTGGTTTTTTTGAGGGGGTGGGGGGATGTTTGTTTATTTGATTTCCAGTTTGAGAGAACCCTGTAGTTTAAGCTGAATAGTACATGGATTCCTAAATACATTTACCATACAAAAGTTGAATTGCTTTGATGTAAGTAGGACTGGAGAAGTGGGAAGTGAATGACTGTAATTCATCTCCTGCCTTATCAACAGGCTTTTCTGTCCTGAGCAAACTCGGCTCCACAGAGCCTCCATCCAGGTTCAAAGGGAAAGGTTCAAGGGCTGAAGGAGGGAAAGCAGTGAGCTGAACATCTTCATTCCCTGCTCCTGAGTAACCACTGCTCTTACCCACTGTACTGAGCTTCTACTTAAGCTTTGGTTAGAAAAGGAGTTCAAGTGCTTTAAAGAAAGAAGTTAAAAAAACCCTGACCTAGATGAGGGTATCTAGAATACTCATTAATTTTTCAGATAACACTAATAGAAAAGTAACTGCACAAATAGAAAATACAAGCACCAATGAACAGTGAATACATGGATGGAAAAGAAAGTGGAATTCTGAGGCTATCCAACAAACCAAATCATACGTTATTGTTTATAACACAACTTCAACCTAGAGAAAGCCTAAGTAAAAGCATGGGGATGTAAGGTCCCTTGCAGCCTGCCCACTCACCTTCCGCGTGGAGCAACACTCCAGGCTAGATTTTAGTGTCTGTGAGAGTGAAAAGCATGCTTAGCAGTGAGGTTAAGTAAAGGTCTATAACATGAATCTTGAGGAAAGAGTAAAATAACCAAGATTATTCTTTCAAGATAAAAACACTATAAAAGATTGAATATAAAAAGACAAAGGCTGCAGAAGCAGCAAAAGAAAAAAATAGGTAAATTGGACTATATCAAAATTTAAAACTTTTATGCATCCAACTTTTGTACTATCAACAAAGTGAAAAGGCAGCTCTTGGAATGAAACAAAATATTTGCAAATTATATGTCTGACAAAGGGTTAATATCAAGAATATAAACAGAACTCCTACAACTCAACAACAAAACAAACAAACAACTCAATTTAAAAATGGGCCAAGGACTTGAATAGGAATTTCTTCCAAGAAAATATACAAATATCTAATAAGCGCATGAAGAGATGGCTTTACATCTCTACTATTAGGGAAATACAAATCAAAACCACAGTGAGACACCACTTCCCGTTCGTCAGAATGGTTATTATCAAAAAAACAGAAAATAACTATTGGTGAAGATGCGGAGAAATCGGAACTCTTGTGCGCTGCTGGTGGGAATATAAAACAGTGCGACACTGTGGAAAGTAGTATGGCAGTTCCTCAAAAAATTAAAAATAGGGTTACTATCTGATCCAACAATTCCACTTTTGGATATATACCCAAAAGAATTGAAAGCAAGGATGTGAAAACATATTTGCCCACCCACATTCATAGCAGTAGTATTCACAATAGCCAAAAGGAGGAAACAACCCAATTGTGCATCAACGCATGCATGGATAAAGAAAATGTGGTATACACCTAGCGTGAAATATTATGCAACCTTAAAAAGGAAAGAAATTCTGACACATGCTACACCATGGATGAACCTTGAAGATAGTATGTGAAGTGAAATAAGCCAGTCACAAAAGGACAAATACTGTACATTACCTCACCTATATACGATACCTAGAATAGTCAAATTCATAGAGACAGAAAGTAGAATGATAGTTGCCAGGGGCTGGGGGAAGGGAGGAAAGAGGAGTTATTGTTTAATGAGTACCGGGTTCCCATCTTACGAGATGAAAAACGTCCTCGAAGTGGATAGTAGTGATGGTTGCACAACAGTGTGAATGCCACTGAAGTGTATACCTTTTTATAAAATGGTTAAAATGGTAAATTACATGTTATGTATATTTTACCACAATGTTTTCAAACATTTTTTAAAAACAAAGACTATAAAATCATGAAAGCATGTTAGCCCACATGCCAAGTGAGTTTCATGAGATGCCAGCCGTACGGACTTAACGTATTTCTTCTTTACAATATCATCCCACTTCATTTGATAGACATGAGAACCTGTGATCCACCAGGGTGAACTCTGAGTGCACCTGCAATGGCAGGACTGGTCATAGGGACTGTGACTTAGGAAGGAAATCAATGGAAACGTTAAAGAAAGCTTAGAAGGGCTGGCTGAACACAATGAGGTGAGCAGGAATACTGAAAACATTTCAGCCCAAAGGGATTTTAGTGAACCTGATGATTCTCGAACATTACTGGCAAGGCTACTTATAACAGACATCAAACTACTTATTGTAACAGGGGAGATAAAAGTCAACTGGTACAGTTTGTGAGAATGAAGTCTTTAGACTACTAACAGGACAAAAGTGTAGACAGTAGGGATTGTTTATCAGACACTAAATGTAATACAGAGAGAAACTAAAGGATCTCATTCCAAAAACACATAAAATTGCCTCATGGATGCTGAAACAATCTTGCGGTTGGAGACAGCAATGATTTCACACATTTTACAATATTAGAAGGTCTGGCCCCCCTTCCTCTGGAAAAGTGAAGATTCTGATTTTTTTTTTCATCCTCTCTGCTTCAGATGGATCTGAGAAACTCAGACGTGTTTGGCATGACGTGTACCACCATTAAATATGCTTAAAGGAGTTACAATATCAATGGATAATGAATAACGTAAAATTAACCATGAATAAAAGACAGACCAAATTTGATACTTCCACGAATTGAGAACTAAGAGCAAATTCACAGCAAGTAAGAGAAAACTCCAACAAAGTAACCTGGAAAAAGCTCCAAAAGATTTAGTTATAACGTAAAAAAGAATTTTCAAGAAAACGTGTCAATTAAGCTTTTGGCAAGATTTAAGAGCAGAGGCAAAGCTCTCAAGTTCATGGTGGTGCTAGAGGATCCAATCCCCCTGCTGTGCCTGAGGTAGGCAGTGAAGGAAGAAGATAAAGACATGATGCTTCGTGGGAGCAGGAAGATACACAAAGAGCTGCCAATGAGCTCCATCAGCAAGTGGCCCCCCAGCCCACTGGCAGCACAATGGGAACCAGACACCTGCGCACAATGCCTGAAGCACACACCAGAAGGATGCTCTGCGTCCAGAGACATGCCAAGCTTCAGCGGCAAAGACCTCTCCAGGTGGGAAAAATGTAACTGACCTATGTGCTTTTCTTCTTTTTATTCCTCTTTTTATTGATGTCAGGTCACTGAATATTCATATCATAAAAGCTATGTTCCATTTCATAGAGATAGCCATTTCAGGGTTTGGGATTTAGACAAATGATCTACTTCACAACAACCATCCATAAGACCCACATCACTTTACTTCTCAGTATTCAACCTTCCTAAATCCTCCCAGATGGCTACATTTTACCAAAAGACGTCTCTCCATTCACAGGAGCAGGGCTTCATGGGGGAGCAATTGCTCACACTTTCTGTGACTCGCCAACCACGTTTCTTGGGAGTAAAGGTCACCACGGCTTAATAACACTTTCTGTGTAGAATACGGAGAGGAACACAATTGCATTTTATAATCAGATCTACGTTTGTCCTTGTGACATAGCAACAGAGGAGAATAAAACATTCACTGACTGTCAAGCCTCGAAAGATGACTTTAAATCACCCAGCTTTACGTTTCAGTGGCCTTTGTTATTGAAACATAATCAACTCATATTTGATGAAACAGACACAAGACTATGGGAAGAACAACGATTCCAAATGTGGAGAAGGTCTGGACTTCTTACTGTTTCTTATTTCAGTAATTTAAGCATTTTGAGATGCAGGTCTATGAAACTCCTTTCTAACCCAAGTCAAGGACTTGGTCTCTCTCCAAAGTTTTCTAAAGACAACACGGATTGAAAGTCCATGCACCTCAGTCACGTGGGGGAAAGGCGGCTTTTGGAGTGAGATATGGATCTGAATCTCAGCCTTATCACTTGTTAGTTACACGACCGGACATCAGTGTCGTTACCTCTCTGAGCCCCAATTTCCTGTCTGTAACGTGGTGCTGATAATGCTTACTTCTGCTGCTTGCTGAGGATAGTAAATGGGGTAATGAAGCAACACTGCCTGGCACAGAGCCAGGGACATGGTCAATGTTTTAAAGATTGAAGGTAAAAAGAGGTTAGGACATTTCTGGCTTCTATATGTTCTGAGGAGAAGGAAGAAGGTGGGGAGAGAAGGAAAGACAAGAAGGAGTATCACAGCACAATGCACTGATACCCCTAAGATACGTCACTATCCTAACATCCTTTCTAACAGAAACACAGAATAGAATCAAAGACCCATCTTATGCAGCCAACTCATAAAGCAGGTATAGGACTCCCACCATAACATCAGGAGTCCAACGGGTTCCACTGTAATTAACTTGGATTTGTACTCAGACCATTCAGATGTGAGGATAAAATCATTTCTTAAATAAACTAAAGGGAACTTAAAGCTATCCCTCTACCCCCCGTCTCTACTGCAAGGGCTAAAGAATTTCCATATTCGTCTCCCTTTCCCACTCACTTCAGACATGCCATGTCCCACCAAGATGCAGTTATCCTACTTCCCTCTCTTCCATCTCTGTTTGGGTGAAAAAAATCATCCATTCCTGTATTGGTTCAGTCTTTTGGACCATTTCTAACCGATTTTCTTCATATCTCATCACAGAATGATAACTTTAGGCAAGGCTTGAAGAGTAAACTGCAGCCACCTAGCAAATTCAAAACAAGCCCAAGGTCAGCAGCACACCAGTGAGACCAGGGTTCATTACTTAAACGTTAGAATCATTTCACATGAAAACGAAAAGGGGGGTTAATCAGTTAATGAATCTGGCACGGCAGCATCCAGAGCGGCAGGGGAGGACAAAACACTGAATGAGTTCAGAAACCAAGGAGACATTATAAACAAAGAGGGCCATTGCCTACATGTCCCTGCTTCTCTCCTTAAGATCTGAATGTCCTTTGAATCCTAACATTTAAGAGTGCAACCCCTTCCAGCTCTGGGAGGCTTGAATGCCTCTAGTGAAATGCCAGCGTTAATGAGAGTCTAATATACCTTTCCACCTGCAGCACCTGTGCAGACAAATTGTACCAGGCTTCAGACAAGCTGAAAAGCCTCCGTGTGCTGTAGATGGAACAGCTGGTAGAGTCAGTGTTCGTTTGCTGAATGGTTCCTGTAGTCCCAGCTTGAGCTGGACAGGAAACTCTACAAAGGTAGCTAACTCAGAGCTTCCACGCAAGAAACATCTGTCAACTAAACAACTTTGTGTGAGACGCCTGCCTTCTCGGCTGTGGCGAATGACGACAAAGACTGCCACCAGAGAGACTGACAATGGTAGTCAACACGTCCTTTCTGAAGTGACACAGCAAGACTCCATCGCCACTAGCTCCAGTTGTTAAACAACATCTGGCACAGAACCAGGGTCATTTACCCAACCCCCTCCTTGGAATAAAATGAACACTTGGTTATTCACAGTGCATTTGGTCCCCTTCCATTGAGAGGTATTTTAGCTACCTATTTGTTCTATCTATTGAGTTTATTCTGCATCATTGTATCTACTCTACAAAGCCTGTAAGCATTATTATCAAAAAGAAAGATGAAAAACACCTTTTCAGGAACAGAGTGGTAGAAACCTTCAAACCACCCAACTAACTTCAAAGCATTATCTAACTCCCAGAATTACCCCAGTGGGTACAAGCACATACTATGGAGAGAGTATATTTTTCAATAAAATATTCCCTTTGTGGGCTGAAACATGCCCTATCTTCTTATGAAATTATTAGTTCGTTATTAAAATTCTTCAATTGAACTATTTCTTGAGATCTGTTCCTTTGCTGACTCATACCCACTATCACTGATCCTAATCCCACCCTGTACCAGAGATTCTCAGTAAAAGGAAACGAGAAGATTGTACGTACACAAAGCCTACGTTCACACCTTCTCTCCAAAACTAATACACCAATAAAGCCAATAAACCAGTTGAAAATCAACAAAAAGAAAAAGAGATCCTTCCATGCTCCATGCCCACCTGACCTCACATTGTCCTACTTCTACTCTCAGCTTTGTCTTCCATTTCTAGATCTTTTCCTACCTTTTGGGAAAATCTGAACTTATCTTCTGAATGAGAAAACTAAACGCCTTTAGTGAATACTCACCCCTACATCTTCCTTCACTACACAAACTTCATCATGCATTTTCAAGGCAAGCACCTTATCTGAGCTCCCCCTGACTCTCCACAATGAGGGAAGGGGACTGTCCAAAATTTCCCATCAGAATGAAGTTGGATGCAAACAAAGAGCCATCCGAACTTTAAGGCTAGAATAGGTTGTTCTGAATTTCACTCTTTGAGGAAAAGCATTTCTTTAAATGATGGTCCTTTAAAATGTTCATCTATTGCCCATGTGCTTCAGCATCACTTTAGGGAAAATCAAATGACACTGTTTCCTATAGACACTTTACAGTCTACAAGCTGAGTTGATTAACGCTTGATATTCAGTACAACATGGTGGCCCAAAAGCTAATAAGAAACTTATTATGAATGACTTCACAGCCTAAGACAGTAGCCTACAATTCCTTCCCATTACTGGTTCTGTCCTCCAAGTCTAATGAGTATTCCTGCACATAACTTTACACTTGGATTTTTTATCGTTACCAAGCCATCAGACATGGATTAGGAGCAAAGTCAAAGTAATAGGAAGTTATATCCCAATATTATTTTTGAGCAACTAACAGTTCTCACTTGAATGAAATGAATTTTATTTTACACCAAACTCAATGATATAGCTGTCGTCTGGAACTTCAGTGCTATACTCTACTTACTGGAAGTTTAGCTCATTGGATTCCTGGATTTCAGCACAGAAACCCTGAGTTCCACTCTTCAGGCCTGCCATTGAGTTACTATGTAATCATGCCTAAGTCATTTTTTGATTTGTTTGCTTTTTCTCCATTGGTAAAATGGCAATAATCCAAATTCTCCAAGCCAGGGACCTCATTTTAGGATTTATTTTTAAGCTATGTTTCTAGAAGCCCTAAAATTCTGCATAGTTGTTTCAGGTGTTACATACAAATAATTTAGTCCAAATTTTTTATTTTTAATGTCTATTTTAACACTGTGGGAATATTCTAGGAGTCACTGACTCACAAGTGATATACATTAGGTTTTAACACATTTTGGTGAACCCCCTTGCAAGGCATGTCTGGTTAACTCATTCTTGTCTGCAAATCTCAGTGTAAGACTCCTACCAAATTTGTGTATATAAATGACCTTACTTTAAATATGTTATTTATTAGTAAGTGTGTCGATTGGCCCTGGTCATTTTTTTAAAACAGCAGTACCTGGTTTGCTCTCATTTCTAAAGATGTGTAATCAAGTCCTCATGTCTGTGAAAGCCTTTGTCAAAGCCTACATGCTAAACCAGTCCATACTGGGCATGTGCAGTACCTAGTCTTATCATGCAACCTTTGGGCAATGAGGCAAGATGGTGCTAGTGGTATAGTGAGAAACTGCTAGAGCCAGGTTACAAGCGCTGCTTGATTAATGGCAGATTTTGCAATCATGTTGGGGAATCATGCTGGATTTTCAGGGTGACAAACAGTTTTCAGGATCATAAAGGGTTAGATGAGACACCATTCTGGGTTTCATGCAACTGGATAGGACCTCAGAGAATGGAAAATCCATGTTCCTTGAACATCGCACAGACTGGCCTATTGGTACAACTGGCTAAGTACATATCATTTAAGTTTATCACGGTAAACTGTCCCTTCTCTAAGATTTATATAATAAGAGAATTCCGTTTTCCCATATCAGTAACCCACTTCTACAATAACATGCCCCTCCAATTTCCATACCATGTAAAATTCAGACTCATCTACCTGGAACCCAGTCTTATCACATCATAGTCAATTACTCAATAACTAATTTCTAACAGATAATGTTTTAATATTACTTAGTTATAAATCTTTTAGTACTTATTAGAAGTTTTGTGTGCTTCTTCCCTGACTTTGACGCTTATGATAAGAAATACAAGGGCTTCCCTGGTGGCGCAGTGGTTGAGAGTCCACCTGCCGATGCAGGGGATGCGCATTTGTGCCCCGGTCTGGGAAGATCCCACGTGCCGCAGAGCGGCTAGGCCCGTGAGCCGTGGCCACTGAGCCTGCGCGTCCGGAGCCTGTGCTCCGCAAAGGGAGAGGCCACAGCAGTGAGAGGCCCGCGTACCGCAAAATATAAAAATTAAAAAAAAAAAACAAGCAGTAGTTAGGCATTGTTGGTGATGCAATTTTGAAATGGGATTTCTTACTATACCTCCCATGGGTTTCTGGGTAAATAATAACTGCAGAGTGTCCTGAGAGCACACAGCAGTCCATTACCATTTTCAGCGACCTGCCTGTCAGATCAGTATATTCATAATATAGTTTATACTTCGGAGTTCTACAGAAAATTATATTTGTAAAAGGAATCAATCACTGGGGGGAAAAAAGTTTGAAAGCTGCTCTTTTGACGATACAACCGCTGGCATCATTTGTAAATCAACCTGATAGATAAAACCAAAACATCCAATGTGTATTCCATGCTGTATTTTGTCTGAGTTATGAGTAGGCATACCCACTGAGAGGGAGACTGCTTACTTCAGCCCAACTCAAAACACAGATGGAACAGCTCTCCAAAATCAATTATGCAGTTAATGCATGAAAATAGAAAAAGTAAGTTTTGTGGGGAGACAGAAAATTTGGGTTTCATCTGAATCAGAAAGAATACACAGAGGTCTCATGATGATACTATCATGTCACTGATATTTATTATAAATATTGGATGCCTCTGGCCTGGTTGTATATTTATGATAAGGAATTAAACCAGTTGTTAAATGCCGAGCTGTGATTACACACGGGTCCTGGTCAGATTCAATCTTTTCTTTTCTTTTCTTTTTTAACATCTTTATTGGGTTATACTTACTTTAAAATGGTGTGTTAGTTCATGCTTTATTAAAAAGTGAATCAGCTATATATATACATATATCACCGTATCTCCTCCCTCTTGTGTCTCCCTCCCACCCTCCCTATCCCACCCCTCTAGGTGGTAACAAAGCACCGAGCTGATCTCCCTCTGCTATGTGGCCACTTCCCACTAGCTATCTATTTCACATTTGGTAGTGTATATATGTCCATGCCACTCTCTCACTTCGTCCCAGCTTACCCTTCCCACTCCCCGTGTCCTCAAGTCCATTCTCTACATCTGTGTCTTTATTCCTATCCTGCCCCTAGGTTCTTCAGAACCTTTTTTTTTTTTTAGATACCATATATACGTGTTAGCATAGGGCATTTATTTTTCTCTTTCAGACTTACTTCACTCTGTATGACAGACTCTAGCTCCATTCACCTCACTACAAATAACTCAATTTTGTTTCTTTTTATGGCTGAGTAATATTCCATTGTATGTATGTGCCCCATCTTCTTTATCCATTCATCTATCGATGGACACATAGGTTGCTTCCATACCCTGGCTGTTGTAAATACAGCTGCAATGAACATTGTGGCACATGACTCTTTTTGAATGATGGTTTTCTCAGGGTATATGCCCAGTAGTGGGATTGCTGAGTCGTATGGTAGCTCTATTTTTAGTTTTTTAAGGAACCTCCATACTGACCTCCATAGTGGCTGTATCCATTTACATTCCCAACAACAGTGCAAGAGGCTTCCCTTTTCTCCACAGCCTCTGCAGCATTCACGGTTTGTAGATTTTTTGATGATGGCCATTCTGACTGGTGTGAGGTGATACCTCATTGTAGCTTTGATTTGCATTTCTCTAATGATTAGTGATGTTGAGCATTCTTTCATGTGTTTGTTGGCAATCTCTATATCTTCTTTGGAGAAATATCTATTTAGGCCTTCTGCCCGTTTTTGGATTGGGTTCTTTGTTTTTTTGATATCGAGTTGCATGAGATGTTTGTGAATTTTGGAGATTGATCCTTTGTCAGTTGCTTCGTTTGCAAATATTTTCTCCCATTCTGAGGGTGGTCTTTTCATCTTGTTTAGGGTTTCTTTTGATGTGCAAAAGCTTTTACGTTTCATTAGGTCCCATTTGTTTATTTTTATTTCCATTTCTCTAGGAGGTGGGTCAAAAAGGATCTTGCTGTGATTTATGTCATAGACTGTTCTGCCTATGTTTTCCTTGAAAAGTTTTATAGTGTCTGGCTGTATATTTAGGTCATTAATCCATTTTGACTTTATTTCTCGCATGGTGTTAGGGAGTGTTCTAATTTCATTCTTTAACATGTAGCTGTCCAGTTTTCTCAGCACCACTTATAGAAGAGGCTCTCTTTTTTCCATTGTGTATTCTTGCCTCCTTTATCAAAAATAAGGTGACCATATGTGTGTGGCTTTATCTCCGGGCTTTCTGTCCTGTTCCACTGATCTATATTTCTGTTTTTGTGCCAGTACCATACTGTCTTGATTACTGTAGCTTTGTAGTATAGTATGAAGTCTGGGAGCCTGATTCCTCCAGCTCGTTTTTCTTTCTCAACATTGCTTTGGTTATTCAGGGTCTTTTGTGTTTCCGTACAAATTGTGAAAATTTTTGTTCTAGTTCTGTGAAAAATGCCATTGCTAGTTTGATGGGAATTGCACTGAATCTGTAGATTGCTTTGGGTCGTATAGTCATTTTCACAATGTTGATTCTTCCAATCCAAGAACATGGTATTCCTCTCCATCTGTTTGAATCATCTTTAATTTCTTTCACCAGTGTCTTACACTTTTCTGCATACAGGTCTTTTGTCTCCTTAGGTAGGTTTATTCCTAGGTATTTTATTCTTTTTGTTGCAATGGTAAATGGGAGTGTTTCCTTCATTTCTCTTTCAGATTTTTCATCATTAGTGTACAGGAATGCAAGAGGTTTCTGTCCATTTTGTATCCTGCTACTTTACCAAATTCATTGATTAGCTCTAGTAGTTTTCTGGTAGCATCTTTAGGATTCTCTATGTAAAGTAGCATGTCATCTGCAAACAGTGACAGCTTTACTTCTTTTCCAATTTGGATTCCTTTTATTTCTTTTTCTCCTCTGATTGCTGCGGCTAAAACTTCCAAAACTATGTTGAACAACAGTGGTGAGAGTGGACAACCTCGTCTTGTTCCTCATCTTAGAGGAAAGGGTTTCAGTTTCTCACCACTGAGAACGATGTTAGCTATGGGTTTGTCATACATGGCCTTTATTATATTGAGGTAAGTTCCCTCTATGCCTAGTTTCTGGATGCTTTTTTATCATAAATGGGTGTTGAATTTTGTCAAAAGCTTTTTCTGCATCTATTGAGATGATCATATTGTTTTACTCCTTCAATTTGTTAATATGGTTTATCACAATGATTGATTTGCGTATATTGAAGAATCCTTGCATCCTGGGATAAACCCCACTTGATCGTGGTGTATGATCCTTTTAATGTGCTGCTGGATTCTGTTTGCTAGTATTTTGTTGAGGATTTTTTCATCTCTGTTCATCAATGATATTGGCCTGTAGTTTTCTATCAATGTGACATATTTGTCTGGTTTTGGTATCACGGTGATGGTGGCCTTGTAGAATGAGTTTGGAAGTGTTGCTCCTTCTGCTACATTTTGGGAGAGCTTGAGAAGGAGACGTGTTAGCTCTTCTCTAAACGTTTGATAGAATTTGCCTGTGAAGCCATCTGGTCCTGGGCTTTTGTTTCTTGGAAGATTTTTCATCACAGTCTCAATTTCAGCACTTGTGATTGGTCTGTTTATATTTTCTATTCCTTCCTGGTTCGGTCTCGGAAGGTTATGCTTTTCTAATAATTTGTCCATTTCTTCCAGGTTGTCCATTTTATTGGCATAGAGTTGCTTGTAGTCATCTCTCATGATCCTTTGTATTTCTGCAGTGTCAGTTGTTACTTCTCCTTCTTCATTTCTAACTGTTGATTTGCATCTTCTCCCTTTTTTTCCTGATGAGTCTGACTAATGGTTTATCAATTTTGCTTCTCTTCTCAAAGAACCAGCTTTTAGTTTTATTGATCTTTGCTACTATTTCCTTCATTTCTTTTTTGTTTATTTCTGATGTGATCTTAATGATTTCTTTCCTTTTGCTAACTTTGGGTCTTTTTTGTTTTTCTTTCTCTAATTGCTTTAGGTGTAAGGTTAGGTTGTTTATTTGAGATTTTTCCTGTTTCTTGAGGTAGGATTGTATTGCTCTAAACTTCCCTCTTAGAACTGCAGTTGCTGCATCCCATAGGTTTTGGGTCATCATGTTTTCATTTCACATAACTGATGTGTCTTAGATGCTTAACATGAAAACAAATATTCTAAAATCAGCAGTGTCCTTTTGCTTTTTGAATCACTTCTATATTATATCATTATTTAAACAATACTGTAGCCAATTAATGTGCATAGGGAAAAATGAATCGACCATAAAGAAAGCTTACGTTTTTCTATTATTTAATATCTTTTCATAGAAGGCAACTTGACAACTGTTTTCTCTCAAGAAAATGACTTCCTATGGGTTCTCCCAGAATCAAACCCAGTCATAAACATTCCAGTTCAAATAGTTAATATGAGAAATGGAAGAAACTCCAATAGGAAAGTGAGATAGGGAAGAGAAGGCAAGCATTAAATACTGTGTTATAGCCAGGTAACAGTGTGGAAAAGTGGAGGTAATCCACAGAGAAACTCTGGGAAACACAAGCTTCCAACTTGAAGGGCCAGGGAGCTGGGGCATTTAGATACCCACTCCCATCAGTCCTTGGTTGAGGACTGCTGCTGGGAAGCTATTAATTCCCCTCACTTCCTTCCTGCCATCTACACAGGCAGAGCAGACTTCAACAGCTTCAGAAGTTCCTGGGCTGGAAAATGCCAAATAATGGCAATTGAAAGTTTGCCACATGCACAAAATGGTAGGGTCTAAGAAATATAAGAGGGACATTGAACAAATTGCCAATAGCAGGCAACTGGCAAATGCAAATTCAGAGGGCTTCACAAGTCATCTTAGCAATTAGAATAGATAATAAGAAACCTCTCTCAACAAGAGCCTGAGATGCACTATTCTTATCATTTGAATAATGAGTGCTGGTTTCCACTTATTAAACAGTTCTTATGTGCCAGGTACTGTACCAATGGCCCAACGTCCATGATCTCATTTAATGCCCACAACAATCTTATTAGTACATCACCAGTTTATAGATGAGGAAGCTGGACTCAGAGGCATTAAGTAATTTACTGAAGTAACAGACACCAGCCCAGGTCTCTCAGTTGCCAAAATATTTTCTCTTTCTGCCTCCCACTGTTTTCAGTGTCCCTAGATGGACAGATATATTTTCTTTAGCTTGAGTATGTCATTAGCTCTGGAAATTCTATCTAAAAAATGTCAACAGTCCGCCCCTTTCAGAGAAAGACCTGTGTCTTCATATCTTTGAAATTCCAGCCTGTGTACCAAACATGGAGAGACTTCCCACCTGGTGCCCCATCATCTCTGCCGCGTGGACTTTTACGAGAGGCTCTCATTTGGTGCTCTGCACCTGCCCCATGGTGGTTAGCACTTTCAAAGAGCTGCAGGCTCCAGGAATCACAAAACCACCTCTGCTTCTATGTCCTTTCCCACCTGATTTCCATTTGCTCTGCCTGGTCATGATGGGAAGTTTCTTTTTTTGTAGCATCATTCCAGTCTGACTTTTCTTTCACCTCTTCACATTCCACATTCCATCAAGTGGCAATTTTATTCTACGATCACCAGTTAGAACTTTAAAATAGATTTTCAAAGAATATCTGACTGTTAGAACTTCAAATAGCTCAAATATAACCATTTTCTTCAATAAACCTAAATTCTAATCTCTTTTAAATAGTATTTTGAGCAAAATAATAATTCATACTCACTTGTATTAGTCCCTTTTCACTCCTGAGTCTCCAAGTCATTCTTTTTTTTTTTTTTTCTTTTTGCGGTATGCGGGCCTCTCACTGTCGTGGCCTCTCCCGTTGCGGAGCACAGGCTCCGGACGCGCAGGCCCAGCGGCCATGGCTCACGGGCCCAGCCGCTCCGCGGCATATGGGATCCTCCCAGATCGGGGCACGAACCCGTATCCCCTGCATCGGCAGGCGGACTCTCAACCACTGCGCCACCAGGGAGGCCCTCCAAGTCATTCTTAAAACCTTCAAACTTTAAGTCCTCTAATGCTATCACAGCACACTTTTAATTACTGGTATCAAAAGAAAGGGACTATCATAGGGGAAAAGCCTTCTATGTTATTTTACCAGCTTAATTTCTACACAAAAGCTTTCAAGTAATCAACAAAAAGAAGAAATGCGAATCCAAATAAGCCACAAAGTAGGAAGACAGTCCAAGAATGAACAATGAAGGTCAAATCCAAGTACAACAAACCCCATGGAGAATACGGATGTTTTGCTGCAGTGACATTTCATGGTTAATTGGTGGTTTGTTAAAGATTACATTTCCAAGATCAAAAAGAATAATGATAAAACACACTCAGAAATGGAAAGCAAGGGCTCTATAAACAGTAGCTGTTTGGAAATTATAAATGGTACTAAAGGACTAATGAGGAAGATAGAGAGCTTACCAATTCTCAGGGAATTTTGTAACTTTCAAACCACAGACTGTTGTGGGCAGGATTTGATCAAAGGTCTCTAGAGTACACTTTCATCCTCATGAGGTTGGGGTCAGGAAGAGGAGAAGGTAAAGAGGACCAGGAGCTATAAGGCTGTGACTTGGAAAGGCCTTTTGCGGTCATCTACTTCCAGCATCCTGCCCCAGAATTCCTCAAATTCCATGTTTTCCCATAAGCTGTTATTTCCATCCAGGTGTTACATGTACCAGGCCCCTTTTCTACAGCAATGGCCCTTTCAGGTCTTGGGGGAATTTAAAATAATACAAAGAAAAATCTGCCTTGCAGAATCTTAGGAGATTTCACTGATTTCACATTGCTCTTAATGGAACGAAGGCATGGCATCATCTGCCTAGCCTCATATAAAAAAGGAGGAAAAAACCAAAAAACATTCATTGCCCCATTGAATCTGGTGCCCTACATAGTCCCATGTGTGACACTGGTCCCACACAGAAAAATTTGAGCTTACTGTCCACGCTGATGCTCAGTTAAACCCACCCTATACACAGTCACCTAAGTGGCTTTTCTAGGACACAGTCTGATGGAGGCACTCCTCTGCCTTTACCTTCAATGAATCCCCATTGATTACAGAACAAAGTCTAAATGACAGAGCCATGGCTCTCGTTCCAGCCATATCTCCTATCAACCCCCTTTCCCAGAGTTCATGCCCCAGCCATGCTGAAGAACATACAATATTCTCTTTAGCTTAAGGATTTTGTACAGAGTGGTCCCTCTGCCTGAAACTTCCTTCCTTCCTTCCATCTTTGCCTGGGAAGGTCCTGGAAAATTGCTACTCACCCTGCTCATCTCCACTATCACTTTGTTCAAGAAGTCCCTCTGGGTCTCCCATTCCCTACCTCCACAACTGGACTTAGTTAAATTTACCCTCCTGTTTACACCCACAAACACCTACTTCCTCTATCAAATGACTTATTTCCTATGTTGTAATTACCTATTTCTTTATCAGTCTCTCTGACTCAACTATACACTCCTTAAAGACCGAGAAGTTGTTTCCTTCACTATCGTATCACAAAACCTAACAGACTAACTGACACATGATAGTAACTCAGTAAATATGTTGGATGAATGAATGAATGAATGAACGAATGAACAACACACTAACCAGCTGTATGAGCTCAATCTCTAGTCCATCCCTCTGTCTCTTACCTGCAACCTAAAACAATCCCAGTACTTGTGGTTGTCTTCCTTGGTCCTGGAGCATTTGTGAAATTGCAACATCATTCCCATCCCAGACAACTCCACTTCCAATAATTTGTTGTCCTTGTCTATAGTGACACCAGTTACCTAAATTTGGCCCATCTACTCCAACCACATCCCAAATCCTCTGAGCCCGGTGCAGCAGCTTCCTTTCACAATGCTAGGACCCGCCACAAGACAGATGATAATCCCTTTGCACATTTTAAGGAGCAGCACCAAGGGAAGAGTACCTGGGAAAGGCCATTGACAGCTCAGAATATCCAGGGCATTTCTAGAACCTCGACACTGCTCTCGGTCTAGGAATGAAGGTCCAAAAAGCATGTCAGAGAATGTTCATAATTGTAAACAAGCTCCACCTTTGAAACACAATCTAGATAGAACCAAATATACAAGCCTGCACAATGGATGAAGCCAACGTCTCCTCCATGATTGCCCTTCTGACCACCTTATTGTCTCCTCAACCATACAAGGTGAACTTCAAACTCACGACCTTGCCTTGTCACCAGAAACATCCAAGCTTGGATCAGTCTTTCCAAGACCAGATATTTGCTCTCTGAACTATTAGAGACTTGTCACATACACACAGGTAGAACAGGATTATTTCTATCTACCTGGGGACCTGGAGTCTTTCACATTGCTCCTGTTCAAACTCTCACAACAGCAAAACTTTACCTACAAAGGGTTCAAGCTATAACACTCCCAATTTTCACAAACCTCCTCAGCTCTTGTGAGTCACATGCAGCCAATTCCAGGAATTGGAGACATGGTTGTGAGGATGAAACTGACTTTGGGGCTCCCCTTGGATATGGTCTTCCAGACTTACCCAAAGGCCATTAAGAGGAAGGTTTACCCCACCTCAGGGAAACCCGAGGCAGTACTTGCAGTCAAGGGCTGGCCATGGCTTCTGAGCTACATCCAAAGGGCAGTTCATACTGTACCTGGGTCTGCTGGAGCCATTTCTGACTGTCCGAGAGCCAGCATGTACCGCTCCTCAACTGCCTCCATTGTGGCTCATCAGTAGGGCTGTCAGATTTAGTAACTAAAAGTACAGGATACCCAGTTAAACTTGAACTTCACATGAATAGTAAGTCATCACTTTTAGTATAAGTAGATCCTATGTAGTATTTGGGGCATACTTATCTTAAAAATGTACTCGTTGTTTTTCTGACATTCATATTTAACTAAACAGCCTATATTTTACCTGTCAACCCTACTCATCAGAAATGATGGAGGCTTATAGAGATCCAAGAGAAGCCTCAGAGCATCCTCAGCTTTTATTTCTATGTCCTGGAGAGTGAGCCCGAGCTTCCCACTCCCATTAATTGCCTGTAATGGCATATATTCTCCGTTTTAGAGTCTTTTCTACTTCTCACTGTAATTATCTTCCTTATTTTAAAGAGATGTATATTTTTTTCCAAACTTAATAGCTCATCCAAAAGTATTTGGAAGTTCATTCGACAAGGGAAAAACAACATGATTCTGACAAGCGAAGGAAACTGCCTGGTGCTTAGTACAGAAGTATTGGGGAGATTGAAAAAGCCAAACTTAATAAGCAAATCTCTCTAAGGGTATTTTCAGAGCTTGATACCCTCCCACACCCTGAAAATATTATTACATCAAGAATGTAGAACCTGCTAACCAAATGTAAGGCTCCCATATGATTCTATCAAACTGAGGATGCTTCTTTACTAAGCAGTGAGCACACTTGCTGCCCCAGGGACCTTGGCAGTTGCAACGTAGGGCTCTTCCCTTTGGGATGGAAACAGCAAGTTTTCCTGTGGTCTTCACACTGGACCCAAAAATACTACAGTCCCAATACTTGTCAACTTTAAGTATTTTTCTGCATATCTCCATTTTTCTGTTACTATATGGACTACATCCTAGACTTGACATTACATAAATTGCATTCAAGAAGCTATTTTTAAAAGTTGGTAGGAAATCTTATATCTATAGCTTGCAGTCCCTGGCTTACTTTCATCCAGGTGCATAAGGGTTTTCAAAAGTAGTCAGGTTAGTTACCCCGTATCACAGTCCCACGCTTGTGTCACAGATATGAAAATGGAACATGATATTTAAGGTTTTAGTTGCAAAATCATCAAGCTTCCCAGACAGAGGCAATAGAGCAAAATGATTACAGAGGCATGGATTTTGATTTGCTCCAGTGTCTTGGGCAAGTCACTTGGCTTCTGTATTTATTTGTACTTACCTGCACTTATCTGTCACTTGGGGGTCATAATTGTACCTGGTCCATGGGTACGTTGTACAAATGATCTGTAAAGTAGTTACAAGAAACCGACACAGAGTAAGCACTCCACAGACGTTGGCTATTAGCTTTTGGAACTATTCCTCCGTGAAACAGATGACTTTACCAGTGGATGACTCGGTGGGAGACAGTGAATCACAGAATCACAGCATGTTGAAAGTGACCTAGTTCACACTCTTATGTGAAAAAAAGAAAAGTGTGCATGGGTAGAAAATGTCTGAAACTTTACCTAACAAATAGTTCATCATGTTAGCATTGAGGATTAGAATAAATCAGGAAAGGAGGAAAGAAAAACTTGAGTGTACTTCAATTTCTCTATCATTTGTGTTTCTACACTGAGACTCTGAATACACTGGAAGTGCAATCTATTTTAATGTGGCGGGATAAAGGTTTTCAAGTTCTCCTGATACATCCGTATTATTATCTCAGAATTGCTGGCAGTTCTTGCCATCTTTGGATCTACACCCATCTGAGTGAGTGGGCCATTCTGGACGGAGGAGATAATAGAGCAGAAGTGAAGTGAGAGGAAAGGAGAGACAAGATTTTCTCTTTTCTCTTCAAAGAGGAAAGGTCTTTGGAATGGGAACAACTCACAACCAAACTTTGGGGAAAGGATGTGATGGAAAATGAGACAAACATCCTACCCCTGTGATGAGAAGGATTCCCTGGGCTGGATGGAGGGAGGTCACAGGTGGCTGGACAAGGAAACCAACTAGGGAGAAACACACACAAGTGGAGAGCAAACACCCCGAGGCCACTCAGCCTGACTCCATGCAAACATGTGTCCAGCAGACAGCCCTTCACCTGTGGCTCCCCAGAAAGACAGGTACCTCGGGGGTGCCAACTCATTCTGAGTCCATTATGCCTGGCCATTCATAAACCGCTGTCTAACGTGTGAGGAATAAACTCTCAATGTTTAGGAGGAAATTGGGGAAGGAGATTGAAAGGTTACTTAAACGGAAAAAAAAGAAGTTGAGGAAGGCAGGATGGTAGAGAGACAAGAAAAAGACCTTAAAAGATAGAAAGGATTTGCCAAAGAAGAGAAAGAAAAAGAAATGATTCCGAATGGGTTAACCTGCAGCTAGGAAGCTAAGGAAGATTATTGATGGGTGAAGACTATGGAATAAAGTGAATAAAATGTATCAGAAGTTGCTGAGACTATGGTAAGCAGCATGATTATCAAATTATGAATTGGCTGCACTGGCATTCTAGGGGGGCACTAGGAAGGGGAAGCAGATGTTCATGAGATGACAGTAGCAGGTGGAAAGTTGTTTCAGGGGAAGATCAGTCTTGCAGAGGGTGTATCAGAGGAGGGCAAGTGTGAGCAAGCAAGGAAATACTAAGTGTATATGGTTCCTTCACTGAGTGCACCCAGCCCCGTGGTCAGCCTTGAGAACAAGCAGGACTTCAGGTACTGGAGCTACATTTCAGTCGTCAAGACTTGAGAAGACACCCTTAACTCAGGTCTTCTCTTCAAACTCCATCTTTCCTTCTTGACCTTCATTTGGCCTCTACCCTTACCCTCAAGCTGTGGACTGAGGCCACAGAGCAAGATGGGTCACTAGTGTCCTCCATCCCCTGGCGACTGTGGTTCACATCAGTGGAGTACCAAAGGCAATAACCAAGTAACAGACACAAGAGTGTATGAAGAAGAAGAGATTCTGGTAAGGCTTTCTGTGACAGTGTGGGCCAAGTCGGCTCTATATGGCTGGTATCACGTGAATTATGAGCAGCCTTAGGGGAGAAGTTCTCAGAAGGCAGAGCCTGGCTCTCTAGAGGCTCTGCGTGCTCACAGCCCACTCCAAGACCTCAGTTGCAGCTTCGGCCCCCGATCTCTCTCCCTCTGCCTACTCACAGTTTTTGAAGTCTTCTTTCCTCCACATTTCTCTTGAGAGGTGGAGGAGGAAGATGAGGTTCAGGCCAGCCCAGACTCCCCTGGGATCCCAGCAGGATGCCTATCATTAACCTCCCACCTTCTAGGAAGCTCCTAAGATCTCCACACATGGGGGAGTTTTCATTTCATCAGTGCTTCAAATTGCTGGCTGGAGATGGCCTGTTGAAAGGTGGCTAAAAGCAAGTAGGAACCTTCGGGCAGCCTGGCCCTTCTCGACTGTCAGACATCTTCAGGGATATTCTAGGAAACATTGCTTGTTCTACAGAAGGGAGGGAAAGAATCCAATTGTCCAATAATGCTTGAATGGAAAATAAATGATGCTATACGAATGTGATGAAATAATATCAAACAGTCAAAAATAAAAGACCTAGAACTATATAGACTTATGTGAATAAATCTTGAAAACATAATATTGATTGAAAGAAAATAAGATAAAGAATCTTAGATTGTGATAACAGGTATGTAAGTATTTAAATATTTAAATCAATTCAACATATTGCTCCTATATATATAGATGCAAGAAAATAAACTTTATCCAATGAACACATTATTTACATTTAATATGTTCATTTATCTAGGAAACCCAAAAGAACCCACAGATAAACTAGCAGGAACTAATAAGACGGTTCAACAAGGCACACACATACAAGATCAATAAATTTTAAAAGTCAATCACGCTCCTCTATACTGGCGATAGCAAATTAGAAACTGTAAAAGAAAATAAGAAAAAAAGAAGATCTAAAAATTGTCACAAGAGCCATATAAATTATTTAGAACTAAGCATACGTAAAAGTAAATAAAACTGACAAACTGACTACGACCACTGAAACTCCGCCCAAGCCAAGGATTAGAAAACGACTGTTCTTACTTTATGAGAACAGGCCCTCTTCCTAAGTAGCAGATCAGTACGTGAGAGTGAATCAAAGAAACACAGCATTTGAAAAGTCAACTAGGCAAAGCCTCTCGATCGCACAGACAGAAGATGAAGCCCAGACAGGTTGAGTTACTTGGTAAAGGGCCCAATGTCCTGACTCAAAGACTAGTATTTTTCACTCATTCGTAAGACACAATCAAATTCAGTACCTTGGAAAGAGATGGGGAAAAAACGAAGAAATCAATTATATAGTTCCTCATCTTTAAGTACAGAAATAGCCGTGACAAAATTACACGTATTGAGGGAAAATTGAAGTGCAGAGTTTAAAATGTCAATAATCCAAAGGGAAACTGGAGACCATTTAAAATATTCATATTAAATCTCTATATAAAAGATATGAAAAGATCTCCAATCAAAATGTTCATTTTATAGTAGATATGGTATGATACAACTTATAATAGATATGGTATGAACCTTTCCCTTTCACGGGAAAGCTTCGGCTGGGAAACAGGAATTGTTCTTGAAAACGGGGCCTGTGCTATTGCAGAGACTGTGCTGAACTTGGTCCACGGAATGCTGTGATGTCATCATTGAGGTCACAGAATCCTGCTGTGCGCCTGGCAACCTTGTAAACTTAACAGCCCTGGTGAGCACTAGGCAGTACTACTGGTTCACTAAGTGGTACAAGTTTTTCAGCCATTTAGGAGACTTGACTATTTTTGTTTGTATTGAATCATTTCAATGGATTGCCCAAGAGCCAACAAGGGCCAACCTGTAGGGAAGAGGAGGAGTTGGACATCTCTTGAGGCATCTTCTAAGGGAGACTTCTAATTGGTACCATGAAACGGCGACAAAAGAGGAAACATCTGGAAAATGAAGAGTCCCAGGAAACTGCCGAGAACGGAGGAGGTATGTGGGGGGCAACTTGCTGGGGCACATGGGTTTCTGCCAAACTAAACCTTCTCTAGGATGGGGGGGACTGAGAACGTGTCACCTGTGAAGCAGGGAGCGAGAGACCTCCTCTCACTGATGCTGCCGTATCCATCCGGAGGGTCCCTGTGATGTGAGACACAAAACGGCCAGATGCCCCTGGGAGATGGGAGGTCAGCTCCGCTGGTCTGGGGACTCTGTCCTGAGGCTGCCGGGCCTGGAGCTTTGTCGCACTCACAGCAGGCTGCATCCTGCTTGCACAGACCTAGAGGTGCAGCTTTTCTCAGTCCCCGATTTCTCTCTTATGCTCTTGGATCTTTCCCTGGGGTCATGAGGTGGGGGATGTGAAGGATGCAAGGATGCTGAGAGAGACCCATGAGTTGCTTGGCCTCTTTTACCAAAGTGGAAAGAGAAGCCCCATGAGTTGAAGGCCCTGTTGAAAAATATCTTGACAAGTGGAATGCACTTCGAAAGAAGATTTGTTTGTCCAGGGATGGTGTCATATTGAAAGCAAGGAGGTTTTATTCCTTCAACAGGAAGAATTTCCCAAAGGAGATCAAGGGAAGGGAAGGGTTTTCCAGAGACTGAGACCGCGTGGGCAGGGGTGAGAAATGGCCTCAGGGTCCTGCGGGGAGCTCTGAGAGCCACGGGCCACGGGGTGCCTGCGTGCATTAAATGTAGGCGAGTAGCTTGCCCTGGGAGAGGGGTGGTCACCCCAGAGCTCCAGCTAGAGGCCTCTGCCCCAGATTAGAGCCCAGTAGCTCCTACCAGGCCCAGGGCCCTGTAGACTGTAGGATGGGCCCTGGGAATGGAGCTCTAGACAGCAGGCAGATTTTCAGGCAGTGGCTGGGACAGGCTGGGGAAGGCAATGACTGCCCCTGACCATTCAGAATATTTTGCTCTAAGTTCCTGTGTGTGTGTGTGTGTGTGACTGTGTGTGCGTGTGTGTTTGTGGTAGTGCAGAGATGAGCAGGATGAATGGGGGTAGAGTGCTTATCAGATATAAAGTCTGCGTGGTAAAGTTCTTGTCACCCTGCCTGGACCTGGCTGACACTCGGTGTACGTAAGAGTGTATACAGAATTCTTGTTAGGGGTGTTTTATGAGACAGTAACTCATACACCCATGTACACTCTGATACAGCAAAAATATCACACTCCCCACATATAACTTCCTTAGTAAACCACACACAGCACATGGAGGTATATACACGCATCCCTCCTGTACTACGTTCTCATACAACCCACCTGTACCACAATCCTGTCTTCCAACACCAAACACAGGAGATGAAATATGTATATAGACACACACACTATATACATAGGACACACACACACACACACACACACTATATATATATGTATCTCCTCAACTCTCGCACAAACACAGCTAACTTCAGCCATCGCTAAATACCTCTATAAGAACCAGTCACGAGTCATACACACCACACTTATAACACATTCTTGAGTAATGCCAGACCCGCTTTCTACAAACCACAGTAAACCACAGTCTCACTAACCCATGTCAGGGTTGCCAGAGAAAATATGGGCTATCCAGTTCAATTTGAATTCCAGATAAACAACAAGTAATTTTTCAGTATCAGTATGTCCCACATATTGTATGGGCCATACTCACACTAAAACTAAGTCAGGCCAAATACTGCATGGGAATACTTACACTAAAAAATTATTCTGGGTTTATCTGAAACTGAAATTTAACTGGGTGCCCTGTATTTTTCTTCCCTTAGTCTGGCAACCCTTATATACTTACCACCAGCTCAGGTTTTATATATTTATTGTATTTTTGTTTAGTCTGTGTCTTCCACTACTAGAATGTGCAGCATTACCAGAGACTAGAACAATGGAAGAGTGCCAGATACACAGGAGTAGCTGCTTACTCAATCTTGGTGAATGAATGAATGAACACACACCATAAATACAAGCCACACCATGTAATGAGGAAAAGTTACATGTCCCAGAATTCCTGACTTGTGAACAGAAACCATGCACACAAAGGCCACAGACACAGATAAGACACATCTGCACTGTTCTCCCCATGCCAACCCCACACTTACCACAGACTTAACTGATACACATCACTCACTCTTCCCACATACTCACAGTCACCAACGAGGCCTATAGTACCAACAAGACAGTGACAGAGTAAGTACTGATTGGAATTAAATACTGGAGGATCCACTGGGAACCACACTCTCATCTGTGTGTATTCACTGCACCTGACACGTGTCACACACTCAGTAAGTATTTGTGGACAGAGGACTGATGAACCCACCCTGAGCCTTTCATTCCTCCCTCAGGAATCTCGAAGTCACAAGAGGATCCCCCTCGGCTTGGATCCACTGTGGTGGCCCAAGGCTGCAGCCCAGGGGCAGGGGAGGTCTCCTCTGCCCCTAAACACTTCTCCTGTGCTTCTTCTCCGCGCAAGCTCATTCACGCCGGTAAGGGCGCGGGGCTCCTCAGGTGAGGGGGTGCTTGGCTGTGAGGCAGGAGGCACACAGATCCCAGCGAGGCTGAGAGGAAACCCAGGGTCATCAGAGGTGATGAGGGCTCTGTGGAAGAGCCTGGGCAGGATGGCTGAGCTGTTCCGAGGGCGTGGATCCCAGCTGAGTCAGGGGTGGGGGGCGGGTGTGAATCCTGGTACTACCATGGTGGGGAAGTCCAGGAGCAGGGGCCGGAAAGGTCTGGGCTTGAGGTGGAGGGAAGAGGGACCAGATTAAGCATCTTCAGAGGAAAATGTAGGGTTTCTCTTTGCCTTTGCTTCCAGAGAAGGACAGAGTTCTGCATCATATACCTCCAGCCTGAGAGCAGTACCATCCAGCTCAGGTCCACACAGCTCACACACACATGCGCCCTCCAGGCACAGCCCTTCTCAGTGCACACATGAACCCTAAGCACGTGATCCACAGTACTCTCCTCCTGCACCACAGCCCCATTCCACAAGGAATGCACCACTGATATTCCCAAACTCACACTCCTCGTCATACACGCATGCAGCCGCATCCCTCACATACCACAGTCCTCACCACTGTACTCCAGACCCGTGTATACAGACACTGCTCCAGTATCCCCCAACCCGCAGATGAAAAGCGCACAGATGACACCAGATACACCACTGCCTCCTACGGCCAACAGACACCAAGCTCACGACATAGCTACGTTATGCAAACGTCCCTCTCTCGTCTACCACACCTGCTCCCTCAGCTTCCGGCATGGCCCATGCATGTTATTATGTTTTTAATTTCCTTTTTCAGGAATCCGGAGATCACATCGAGACACTGCCCAGCCTACCGCACCCCTAGCCCAGGTTCAGGAAAAAGGGGAGACCGCTCCCCCATTACACTGTGTCTCCTCCTCACCCTCTTCACCCTGTAAGAACGATCTGCACCCAGATAAAGAGGAAAGGGGCATGAAAATATACTACATGCAGGTACAAGTGAATAAGGGTGTAGCTGTCTCCTGGAAGACAAAGAAACCCTTGGAGTTGCCTGAAAAGCAGCTGAGGATAGAAGAAGTGACCCTTCCTGAGGATGCGTGCACAGTAGGCACGTGCCCCTCTGATGTGTCCACCGAAAACCTCCTGTCTGACAGTGAGCCCGCTGGGGAGGAGAAAGAGTATGAGGAAAGGGCAGAGCCAGGCAGCCCATCAGGGTCACCTGCCGTCGAGGAGAGACCCAGGGCCAAGACACCGGACTGGATGGTGACCATGGAGACCGGCTTCAGGTGCATTGCCTGCTGCCGGGTCTTCCCCACCTTGGAGATCCTTCAGCAGCACGTGAAGGGCGGCGTCCTGGAGGGCTTCAGCTGCCGTGTCTTTCATCTCACCATGGCCCAGCTGATGGGCAATGTGGAATCCGAGATCACCCCGAGGAGGACGAGGAGGACGAGGAGGACGAGGAGGAGGAGGAGGACGAGGAGGAGGAGGTAGAAGGTCCCATCCCGAAGAGACCCCGCAGGCAGGCTCTTTTCTCTCCTTTGAGTTGCAAACAGCAACTGAGATTCATGGGACAGAAGATCCTGGAAGACGGTGTGGCCGTCCCTTGGAAGAGGTAAGGCTTGAGGCTGGCAGTCTTCTGAGCCTATGTCACGAGGGCCCAGAGGAGTCTAAGGGAAGGGGCCGCACACATGTGCTGGTTGACCTAATGGCTCTGCAGTGGCATCCGATGGGACACACCCAGCACTACCAAAGGCGTTGACCTCTGTTGACGTCAACAAGAAGGTGGAGCCTTTTCCTAGGAGTTTTCTCAGGGTCTGCACGATGGACCTCAACTCTTAGATGATGTACTGCCAGCAGCTCCTTCTCGGCAGAGAGAGCCAGGAGTGGTCTCAAGAGAGGACAGGGGCCCTTGCAGGACCAGAACTTTGAGGTCTGAGAGCCTTGGGCCTGAGCCGAGATCTCACCCGGACCACTGGACCTAGCCTTCTGTGACAAAGGGGAATATGAAAGAGAGTCACGTGGAAATGAGGTCCCCCGAGATATGGAAATGTTCCAGAACCTCCGTTGCGTGGTCGTTGATCTGGAGCCAAGCTCCCTGTGGTGTGTGTGGCTCTGAGCTTTAAGGCGACGCTGGAGGGTAACCCTGACCAGCAGAGCTTGGAGTGCTGCTTGTCTCTTCCTGTTCCACCTCATTTGCTTTATCCCTTCCAGGGAGAAGAAAGGACCCTCGGGATAGTTGGTAGTAAACCAGGGTATATCCTCCCTCAAGGGGACCCGGCCTGCCCTTCATTCAAGATGCTCTGGAAATGGGAACTGACTCATGTTATCGAATTGGCTGAGGGAGCACAACTCCCATGTTGATTCCGGTCAGACATGTTCATCAGACCTAGAGCTTTTCTCCTGATTCAAATCAAGTAGGCTATTAGTAGACTTCCCATTTATTTCAGCCCTAGAGATAGCACATGAGCAAATATAAAAAATCTCTGTGTATCAAAGCATTCTAATGAGCCCTTTCATTTTGCTGTTCATTGTGAAAAACACGCTCACTTTATCTCTGCCAATGAAGTGTTTCCACTTGACCGATGATGCCCCACGATCCCATTAGCCTCACGGAATTTAGGGAGTCCATTATGATGACATAATTTCCCTCTCATTCCTGGCCTGCAGAGAAGAGCAGCTACAGAGCATTCCAAGACTGCTAACGCTCCCCTCACCAATACGTTTCTTAAACCTCTGGCAAAGGAAGTGTCCTCTGAGCCCTCCCAGGGCACATAGGGGGTTTGGGTGAGCAGATCTTATGTGATAAATCCACTCCAGTGGTCTGGCATTCCTATGCCTTTGTAAACCTTCTACAGTGGTGGTTCTCAGCTGGGGACACTTTTGGTCCCCCCTCCCAGGAAATATGTGGCAGTGTCTTGAGACTTTTTTTTTTTTTTTTTTTTGAGGTACGCGGGCCTCTCACTCTTGTGGCCTCTCCCGTTGTGGAGCACAAGCTCCGGACGCACAGGCTCAGTGGCCGTGGCTCACGGGCCTAGCCGCTCCACGGCATGTGGGATCTTCCCGGGCCCTGGCACGAACCCATGTCCCCTGCATCGGCAGGCGGACTCTCAACCACTGCGCCACCAGGGAAGCCCCTTGAGACTTTTTTCTTTAAGGAGCTGTGTTATGAATGAGCCCCACGTGGCTGGTGCACACGGATGTATCAAGGCACTTTTTTTTTTTTTTTTTGCGGTACGCGGGCCTCTCACTGTTGTGGCCTCTCCCGTTGCTGAGCACAGGCTCCGGACGCGCAGGCTCAGCGGCCATGGCTCACGGGCCCAGCTGCCCCGTGGCATGTGGGATCTTCCCGGACCGGGGCACAAACCCGTGTCCCCTGCATCGGCAGGCGGACTCTCAATCACTGCGCCACCAGGGAAGCCCTCAAGGCACTTTTTATTGTTACAACTAGGGTGGCAGGGAAGAGTATGTGCCACTGACCCATCTTACATTGCACAGGACAGCTCCCAACAACAAAGAGCTATCCAGTTCAAAATGTCAGTCATGCCAACGTCAAGAAATTTTGCTACAACATACTTAGCAAGTCCTGGCATTTTGACTTTAGCATACGCTAACTTTGGGTACAGGTTTCAGTCATTTGAGCAAACTGTTGAAGGCATTCCCAGGTAGCCAAGCTAACACGCTGAGTCTGGAATGGGTGTTGAATGCACTCGTATCAACAAATCCAGCCTAACCCAATATTACATTACTCCCACCTGCTTCAATACCTACAAAATCCACACACATTATTTCTCAGGTTTCTATTGATATAAATTATAAAATTCCTTATTTTAGCAGATAGTGTCTCCTCATGGTCATCCTTTATACCCGGTGGGTACCCACCCCTTCCCTGCTCCCGTCCCCATTTCAAGGACTCTAGTCTGATTACTAGGTCTGGAAAAACGAGAGGTAGTGGAGGCAAGTCTTGAGGATCCACAGACCCCTGCAAGGAAACTATCTCAGAGTAGAGGCAGACTTCCTTCTAATAGCACAGCAGGCTCAACTAAGAGGTCACAGGTCAGAGGTCACAGGCCTCAGCTTTGTTGGAATCTGCCCATATATTTCCACCTCAAATTTCCAGGATTCTACTCCTTCCCACTGATGCCCTATGACATAAGACAATCTACAAGGTTGTGAATCAATGTGTTGTCATTCAGCCACTGACTGGATTTGACTTTGGATCCCCTTAAAAAAATAAATAAATAAAAAGGAAGGAAAGAAAGATAGAAATGCTGATTATAACAAGTCCCCCAAAGTGTTGCTATGTAGCCAAGCTCAAAGCTAAGACAGAAAATCCCCAACGGTAAAAATAGATTTCGAGCTCAAGCTATCAACTGGGAGTTGAAACTGAAGGCCCTACAAAGGCCAATGGAACTGGATACAAAGCTAAAGATTTAGTCTTTAGCATAGATGGGAGTCAAGGTTAGAGGAAGCCATGCACTGGGAGTGAGTTGTGAACTACTCAACACTAAGAATGGAAGAGCAGTTCTTTCATTGAATGTGAAGAAAGAAACAGGTAGTCCCTAGTTGCTACCACTGTCTTTGAACCAAACTAAAGAACGAGGTCAACCAGAAGGGCAGATATGAGAATCAAAAAGGAAACCTCTCTGGAATCCTCACTGAACCAAGTCTAAGTTCTGCTCTACTTGTGGTCTTTCACTTACAGAGACAAACCTTTTGGGCTTACCACAGGGATCAACAGACTTTTTCTCTGAAGGGCCAGAAAGTAAATATTTTAGGTTTTGTGGGCCATCAGTGCTCGTCACAACCACTGAACACTGTCAGTCAGCACAATGGAAAACACTCAAAGATGGTAAATAAATGGATGGGCCAATAAAGAGCTTTTATGTTCCAATAAAGCTTTAAAGGCAATGAGCCAGGTTGGGCTCACAGGAGGTAGTTTTCCAGCCCTTGACTTAACTCACTAAACTACAAATTACCTTGAGAGTTGGTGGTTTGATATCTACCAAACCAAACCAAACAAGAGAGCCCTAGGATTTCTGACATCTAATGCAATGCAATTTGAGGTAGCATGGACTTTACCTACACATGTGAAGGTGTGGTCTAGGAAACCAATCTTGGAAACCTGCCTCTCACATTAAATACATCTTTTGCTGAGTAAAGCCCTTTAACCAAGTAAGTGTTAAACATCAGTGAAATGACTAAGAAGTAGGAAATGGTATGCAAACCTCCTCCTTAACAACTTGTTCCCATCATTCTAGGTTTCTTCCCTATGCACATTTTTCCTTAGGGAATCGTTGATAAATTTTACCTCTAAAACTTACCTATTTCCACTCTCTATCTTCAGGATTTGCCCAATCACTGTTACTTTGTAAACAATTTTAAAAAGTTTTTTGGGGGGTAAATTCCTTTTTTCCCACAGCTAATGGTTCTCTGTGTCATAGTGTCTGGAACGACCCAGCTACTTCTCCAGTCAGACCAAGCACTTGAAAGGACAAGCCGGTACCCCGAGCTATCCATCCATTCACCCAGTAAGGAAGCCTGATGAGGAGAACTAGGATGTGTAAATTTCTACTGTTGGAATTAAAACAGAATATTCTGGGCTGCATGGATTTATCCTAAACTTCAAATGCATTAATTATAAATATACCGTTACACTGACTAATATTCTGTATCTTTGAATAACCATATACATTTTTTCTTTTTATAACTGATTTCTAGAGGTCTATTCCTTAATTTTGACCATATATATGTATACCTCATGATGATAGGATTTCTTACTGTGAGGGATTAATACGTTCTTAGTAATTTTTAATATTATATTTTACATTACTTTACTACCTATGTTACTATAAAAATAACAGTATTTTACTGGAAAATTGATGCTCAATGAAAAATTTTAAATATGGAAGTTAAATGTGGAAAAAATCCCTGAAAATCTTGCCACTGTTTACATAAGGGTGAATATCCCTTTACAGATGATAGGATGCATTAACACACACACGTACATGTTTGATTAAGGTATGTGATGTACCTACCTAAAATACATTAAACTGTTACATGCTTCTGTCATTAAGTTTAAGCCATCATTTTAACAGACCTGTTATTATATAAGTATCTTAAAATATAAAGACATTCCTATTGAATATTTCACTTTTACAAAATTTAGTAACATTGACATGCTACTCACCTTTTCTATTTGAATTTTCTAATTATAAGGTCCTATTCTGTGATTTCTATATCAAAGGGACGCACGTTCTATGCTTTGATATGTACTCAGCAACTTCACTTTGAAAATCAATTTTTCAATCCACCGCTAGGAAAAAGTGTGCAAGTCAGTCATTGAATAAATGTTTGATGAAATTACCAAATTTCAACAAATAATTTTTTTCTTTTTATCTCAGGCCAGAGAGGAGTAAGGAGATAGAGAACTTGACAAAAGTAATCTACTTCAAACAGCCTCTTTTTTCTACTTAAGAAGTCTTGATGAAAGTAATGCTAAAACCCTTGGGAGACAATCACATCAAAACCTAGACGGAAATGTGGTGAAGAAGAAACCAATGATCAGTTCATTTACTAAGAAATGTTTGTCCTCTGTCACTGTCATTAGTAACTCTTTCTGACACTTAAACCTCTGCCTTGACATTCTTGAAAAAAGGGTCAACAGTATGTTTTCTGTATTGCAAGATGAACAATCCATTTTCAGTAAGTCTATACTGTCACAAAAAATAACCAAATTTGTACTGTATAAGATTCACAGAATATTAGATAGACAAAGTCCAAGATAAGATCCAACTTGAAGCGAGGCTGGGGGGAGACAAATGGGGCTCATCATAACAGGACGATGCCACATTAATATTACAAATTGCAATACTGAGTGGTTTTCTAACACTTCAAATTTTTGTCTCCCTGAATTACTTTTAAGGCCAGATTTAAGTTAACTGCTCTGAATACAAATTTTTATGAAATTTTGGAGGGGATTGCAACATAATTTTCAAAAAGTTTTTCCTCATTCATTAACTGAACAAATATCGAGCACCTACAAAGTAGCTGACAATGTTCAGACTGTAGATTCAGAACAAACGTCGCTGCATTCGTGGAATTTACATTGTAATGGGCATAAATTTTGGTATGTTCATCATACTTTTGTACAAGGCCTGCTAAAACTCACACTAAGGCTTCTCCCCTAATATTTAATAGAGGTCAAAGTTCAAATTTACTACACCATTTACCAGAGTTCTCTGCCGTGTGGCCTCCTGACTACTGGGACATGTTGAGCTATGGCTGAAACACCGACTTTAATGAAACAAATGATTTTTTTTTCTTTTGAACTTGATGACTGGAAGAATTCACATGACACCTGAGTTGTTTTTGTTTTTGTTTTAATCATTTTATGGAACTTTTTTCGTGTGTGGGCTCTCTGATGGTCTTACCACTCCTATCACTTTTTTTTTTTTTTTTTTTTTTTTTTTTTGTGGTACGCGGGCCTCTCACTGTTGTGGCCTCTCCCATTGCGGAGCACAGGCTCCGGACGCGCAGGCTCAGCGGCCATGGCTCACGGGCCCAGCCGCTCCGCGGCACGTGGGATCTTCCCGGACCGGGGCAGGAACCCGTGTCCCCTGCATTGGCAGGCGGACTCTCAACCACTGCGCCACCAGGGAAGCCCTCCTATCACTTTTATAGGATTTATCAGCAGCATGGATTCTGTGATGAACTGTTAGATTGGAGCGCCAACTGAAGCTCTTACCACAGGTCTCACACTTGTAAGGCTTCTCCCCTGTGTGCACTCTTTGATGAGACTGTCGCTGTGAAGGCCGACTGAAGACCTTACTGCATCTGTCACATCTGTACGGCTTCTCTCCACTGAAGACTTGAGGCCTGAATGAAGTGCTTCCCATACTCCCCACACTTATATGGTTTCTCTCCTGTGTGGACCCTCTGATGCATGTCGAGGTTCAGGCTCCACTTGAAGCCCCTCCCACACTCCTCACATTTGTATGGCTTTTCTCCAGTGTGGACTTTTTTGATGGGCTTGAAGGTGTGAACTCCGACCAAAGCTCTTCCCACACTCTTCACGTTTGAATGGTTTTTCTCTGCTGTGGACTCTCTCATGGGCCAGAAGATTTGAGGCCTGCCTGAAGACTTTCCCACACTCCTCACAATTATACGGTTTCTCTCCGGTGTGGATTCTGCAATGAATTTTAAGATCTGCTCTACGACTGAATCCCTTCCCACACTCTTCACATTTGTATGGTTTCTCACCGGTATGGATCAGCTGGTGGATCTGAAGTCGTGAACTCTGACTGAAGCCCTGCCCACACTCCTCACACTTGTAAGGTTTCTCTACACTGTGGGCCTTCTGATGGATTTGAAGATATGAACTCTGACTGAAGCCCTTCCCACATACCTCACATTTATAGGGCTTCTCCCCTGTGTGGACAACCAGATGAACTTGATAATGGGAGTTCCTCCTGAAGCTCTTCCCACACTCATTACATTTGTATGGTTTCTCTCCTGTATGGACTCTTTGATGTGCCTGAAGGTTTGAACTCAGAGTAAAGCCTTTACCACACACATTACCTATGTATGATTTCTCTCCAGTGTGGACTCCCTGATGGGCCTGAAGACTTGAAGGCCGACTAAAGCCTTTCCCACATTCCTCACATTTGTAGGGTTTTTCTCCTGTGTGGACCCTCTGATGAATGTATAGATTTGAGCTACAAATGAAGCCCTTCCCACACTCCTCACAGTTGTACGGTTTCTCTCCCGTATGGACTCTCTGATGGGACTGAAGGTGTGAATTCCGACTGAAGCTCTTATCACATGTGTCACATTTGAATGGTTTCTCCCCAGTGTGGACTCTCTGATGGTCCTGAAGGTGAGAGGCCTGACTGAAGGCCCTCCCACACTCCTCACAATTATAAGGTTTCTCTCCCGTGTGGACTTTACAATGAATAGTAAGTGCTGACCTACGACTGAAGCCTTTCCCACATTCCCCACATCTGAATGGTTTCTCTACAGTGTGGACTTTCTGAGGAGTCTGCAGCTGTGAGCTCTGACTGAACTCCTTGCCACACTCATCACACTCACTGTGTTTTCCTCCCACGTGAACTCTCTGATGAATATGAAGAACCGAGCTGTAACGGAAGCCTTTTCCACACTCACTACACATGAGACTTCTCTTTTGAGTGTAATTGCTGGTGAAGATCAAAGGTGGAGAGATCGGTGAAGGTTTCTTTACATTCATTACACTGGTAAGGTTTTTGTCCTGTGTGAATCATGGTATTCTGATCCAGTGTTGAAACCCTCGTGCTATCTTTTCTATAATCACAGTAGCTGTAAGATTTTTGACCCTTGTGTACTCCATGAGCATCAAGGTGATGTGAAATCCAACTGATGGTGTCAACATCCTCTTTACACTGACACAGTTTATTTTTCATGGAAATTTGCTGGTGTCTATTCTGATAATTCTGTGACTCAGCCAAGGAAGTTTTCCTCCAAGAATCCTGGGCTCTCAAAGCTGCAAACCTTGGATTTCCAGTACTACTGGGATCACCTGCTTTATCATTTAATATATGGTTCTCATCTTCAGAAATTTGAACAGAGTCCTGCCCCAATCTGGCAGGGGGAATCACCTTGTTTGCGGAACTGACAACTATTTATCATGGAGTCTTGGCATCTGGTTAAGTCATTTGCAATTTGTTGCCAGATTTGCCAGAAGGAAAGCTCTTCACGTGATCCTCTGTCTTGAACGGCCCTCAACTCACTTTGATTGTTTTCTTCTATCGGACAGAGAATTCAGAGATGTGGACACGTGAAAGCTTTGTTCAAAGATTCAAGATTTTACACTTAAGACACAGTATGAGACTTTAATGAACCTCAGGATGGTTCAGCTTATCTTTCGCACGACAAATGAAGTTCTCTGGTTTATATACTAACAGAAACCAAGAGATGGTCTGTTAAACTCCCAAATACTTAGCATGAATGAAACCCATTTAAAACCAAATGACTACTCTGACATACTATTTAAATCATCTTTCAAAAATTACATGTCATTCCTACCATAACACAGTATCAATAAAGACAAGCATTTTGCTGTGCTCACAGCTTTAACAGTGCCTAGCAGTTAGTCAGGGCTCAAGAAATGCATGCACAGGTGAACTCAGTTTGATTTCTAGGATTCTCCACAATTCTGAATCCCAGGTTAAGTTTGAACCAAGTCAGAGAAGCGAAACAGCTTTTACAAGTCAGGTATCAGATACAGGAAAAGGACTGGAAAGTACAGTTTTGCTTAAGTTGAAAGGCTGCACCCGAGGCGGCAGCACACCAAGGGGGTTAGTGCTGAGGAGGATATGAAAGGGGCTAAAAACCGGGACTTCCCCGGTGGCACAGTGGTTAATGATCTGCCTGCCAGTGCAGGGGACACAGGTTCGAGCCCTGGTCCGGAAAGATCCCACATGCCGCAGAGCAACTAAGCCCGTGAGCCACAACTACTGAGCCCACGTGCCACAACTACTGAAGCCCGCGTTCCTAGAGACCGTGCTCTGAAACAAGAGAAGCCACTGCAATGAGAAGCCTGCGCACCACAACGAAGAGCTGCTCCCGCTCACCACAACTAGAGAAAAGCCCATATGCAGCAACGAAGACCCAATGCAACCAAAAATTAATTAATTTTAAAAAAGGGTCTAAGCATCAGTGGGGTTAAAAAAAAAGCATGAAGACCTATGCACTGGATCCTTCTGAGGCATTTGTGCTGCCTAATATGTTCCTCCACTCCCCCTGCCAAGCAGGAGTCAAAATTTAGAGGCTAGGGAAGAATGCTGTCTCTTTAAAAACAGCATGGAAAATTCTTGGACACAGATACATTGGTCTTTAACAAGAATGAGTTCCAAAGTGAAGAATGGGGTTTATGAGTGAGCTGGGAATAAATTCCATAGCCTGTGATAAGTATTGAGAAGAAACAGACTAGAAACTATTAAAGAATGATCAAAGCACTCAAGGTGACATTATCTAAAATGCCTTCTACAAGATACATACAAATGCACACACACACACACACACAAAATGTTTGTAGAGCTAACAAAGATCGATTTCTTATTAGTGAGGTGGGCTTTGGAGGAGGCAAATGGGACGCAGCGGGGCAAATCTTTTAAGGGAGAGGCTAACTCACCAGCTGGCTGTTTTCTGAGACCTGTTCTCCCCTGGTATAAGGGATAAGGAAATAGAAATTTCTTTCCTTCTATGGGAGGGTTACCTAAGAAGTAGACATAAGAATCCTCATTCAAAACAGTATTTCCTCCCCAAATGAATTTGCTCTGCTACTAAGAGCTCAAGGAAAGTCACAGGGAAAGCATTTTACTCAGTTTGGTTATAATTACAGGTTCTATACATATATTTTTTGTGCAAGTTGATGAGGGCCAACTTGTACAGAAAGGCAAACACACACATACACACATCATGGGCACCTGAGAAGTTAGAATTAGGCTAGGAATTCATTTGAAGACAAAAAAACATTTAGCAATATCCCTTATTCACTCGGATTTGTTCACCGCCTACTAGCTATTTTCATGGAAGGCTAATTTCTCTATCCATTAACTCATTCGTTTGTTCAAGAAATATTTAAGAGTTCCTGTCATGTACCAAGACTATGCTAAGCACTGAGGCTAGTGAGCAATAAACATATAACAGACCGAATTCCTCCTGCACTCCTGGATTACCCTCCAGTGGAAGAAAGAGAGGTGAGAAACAGGTGAACAAAATGTACATGAGTGAAACGCTTAGAGACAAAACAAGGCAGGGCAGAGAGAGTAAGAAAGAGAGGACTGTATTTTCCATAGGGTGGTCAGAGGACAGCCACCTCCTCATCTTTAAGGTGACTGACTGAAAGAAGTAGAGGCCTAAAAGATTACAGGTGAAAGAGTATTCCAGGCAGAGAGAAGGACAAGGAAAAGGCTCTGTGGCAGAAGCATCCTTTGCAGGTCTGGAAAAGATAGGGTAAGAGGGAGGAGAGGTGGTGCATTCAGGGAGGTGGTGGAGAACGAACAGCAGCCCACAGAAGGCTCTAGAAGCCACTTTAAGTGGTTTTTATTCTAAGTAAAAGAAGCCACAAGAGAATTTTGAAACAAGAACATAACCTGACTTAAAGTTACAAAAGATCACTTTGCCACCTAAAGAACAAACTGTGGGAGGAGAAGGGTGGCAACAGGTGACCAGTACAAAGACTATGCAATAATCCTGGAAAGAGATTTCCAACTGGGACCAGGTGATGGACAGCACAGGGCTGGTGAGAAGCAAAACAGATAGAGAGCTAACCATAGGAACTCACGACTGCTTGGTTCTCACCTAAATTTCTATCTGGGTTGCTGAATTCATCAACCAAAGCCTCTCTTCTCTTTCTATATGTTTTGTATCTCGTTTGAAGAATGAGAACATGCAAAGTCACAAGTTAACATGAACGGGCTAGAGCGAAAGTTTACTAGAAATTTGAGTTCCAACTGCATATTCAAGGTATTGAAAGCTGTGTTTTTCAAACTTTGTATCACGACCCACTGAAGAAACAGCATTTATTTCACAACCTAGATACACAGGTAGAAAAGTATACATTACTAAAACGAAGCTTGAATGACCTATATCTAACCAATGTCTCTTTTCATGAAATCTGTTCCCACTGGCTCTCACACCACTCATGCCATCGCCCAGAGTTTCTGCTGCAATGTGCTGTACTCTTCCTAAGAAACTCTGATATTTTCTATACTATTTTATTTCATTAAAAAATCACACGTAGGGCTCAATAAATTGGCTTTATGATCCACTAATGGCAGGGAGGGAAATCTGAAAAAGAATACACAAGGTACAGCAAGATACTGTCGATTTACAGTTCTTTTACAAAATAATTGAAAAGGACCTGAAACACACTGTTTAGAAAGACCAGAGACATCCTCTCGTGTCCCACAGGAATTGCAAAAGTCTGGTCCCCAAACTCAGGGAACCACCTCAAGAGGCCCAAAGCCTTGAAACACCAAGGTCACAAAGACACTCGCAGAGAAAGGCTGTCCTCACCCACTGAGACCAGGTTCCGGAAGTTTTCCACCATCACATCCTGGTACAGCTTCCTCTGGGCCGAGTCCAGCAGCCCCAGCTCCTCCTCTGTGAAGGCCACGGCCACGTCCTTGAAGGTCACCGCCTCCTACGACAAACAACACCACCTCAATCTTATACCCAGTGGCCAGTGGAAGAGGGGCAGCCCCGAGGAGACGAGGAGGATGGGAAGTTGCTCCGGCTCCTGTGAGGTGTGCAGACTTCCCAGCACCCCCTCCTTCCATCCTGCCAATGCCACACACTGACTTTCCTCAGCCTCACCGGACGTGCAGCTATGAAAGAGAAAGCTTTGTGTATTTACCTGGGGCTCTCAGACAACTCATAAGTAAACTCCCTTGAATTCTAACCACTGGATCCTGAACTAAAAGGCTTTCACTGTTTAATTATTATTGCCAAGTGCCCCAGAAACAGTTACCAATTTAGTCCTGGCAGTATTTGATGGCACCTGCTTTCTCATTGAGGTGGGAACCAGCTGAGAAGGAGTGTTATATGTGGAAACTAACCAAAAGGCCATGCCAGGTCTCTGAATGAAAACTCTCTCTTTCCCCGTTTCTGTCTTTCGCTTGAATGCAATACTCTGACTCCACACCCTTGGTTTTCTGGGTGAGTCTGAGTTGGTTCCTCCTTTTTTCACAACCCCGATTCTTTATATTTAAAACAAAGATGAAACCAAGCACCTCTTTATACAATTGTTCTGAGCTGTCTATGCAGTGACAAGTGCTTTAAGTACCACTGGACTTTTTAAACTAAGGTCATGTATTACTCTGATTAGAAAAAAATATAAGATGGAAAAAGAAACAAACCAGTAAATAAAATACACAAAGGGCCTGACTCAAGCATGGGGAAGACTGAATCTAACTCTGGTCGTGAGAAAACTTCTAACGATACATTATTTTTTCTGCGTGAAGCAGCAGTTTGATCCTGCTGTGCTCTGCCGTATTTGGATATTCTACCAAAAAACATCCAAGGCACCACATGTAAAACATACCTCTTAAATTCTGAATACCTAAACCTACTATGTTAAGGGCAAAAAGGGGCAATATTCTTCAGAACAGATATTTTGAGAAAAAGGTTAAATCAGGAACAGTGTCACTGTAGTGCTCCTAAAACAGGAGAAGTCTTTAAACTAAATGTATGTGAGTAAAGAATGGTATAAAAAATAGGTGCAGGGCTCCCCTGGTGGCGCAGTGGTTGAGAGTCCGCCTGCCGATGCAGGGGACACGGGTTCGTGCCCCGGTCCGGGAAGATCCCACATGCCGCGGAGCAGCTGGGCCCGTGAGCCATGGCCGCTGAGCCTGCGCGTCCGGAGCCTGTGCCCCGCAACGGGAGAGGCCACAACAGTGAGAGGCCCGCATACCAGAAAAAAAAAAAAAATAGGTGCATAAGTTTGCAGGAACATGATAAAGCAATTAAAAGTGAATGTTAGCTAGTATTAAATGAAAAAAACAACTTAAAACTGTATCTATGTTATATATACAAATACACATCCATGAATACATATGATGAAGAGATTACAGAAATAGAAATGCAGCTAATTTGTAAGCAGGTAAGCAGTAGACTGGAAGATGTCCTTCATTTCCCTTAATTTTTCTTTTACTTGTAAAATTAAAAAATGATGAAATAAAACAAAAATTAAAACCGAAACCAATTAAATTTAACAGGAATTTTAAAAAAAGCACACATGGCACACTCAGGTCCTCATATGCTTAGACTCTCCTTGAAAGAGAAAACCCATATGGAACTATACCCAATATTTCGTAATAACCTATAAGGGAAAAGAATCTGAAAATATATGTATATATATGTATAACTGAATCACTTTGCTGTACACCTGAAATTAATACATTGTAAATCAACTATACTCCAATCAAAAAAAAAAAAAAGAAAAAGAAAAAAAAGAGGAAAACCTGTGTCCAACCTGAGTACAAAAATGGCGTTTTTAACAGCAAGAAAGGCAAGCTCTACTCACCTGGAATGTGCTCATTTTCTCTCTCCTTCTGGGGCAGTGCAGAGTCCTAACAAGACAGACAGGGAAAGAAGAAGTCAAACTGGAAACTGGTTTAAAGAAAAAGAAGTCACTAACCCACGTGGTGCTCATTGTGAATTACCAAGGCTCCCAGTCCTCGGGGTGGCTACAGCTGATTATGCTTGATGAGCAGAGCCCCACGCAGATACCAGATGCCCCCGTGAACCCCCTCAGTGGCTGTGTGAGGAATGACCTGCCCATCCATACACAGTGGCCCCCTCACAGTGTGCCTGCAGCTTCCACAGGGGTCATTCGTATTCTGGGTATGGTGTAAACAGAGACCATGTAAGTCAGAGTGGGTTTTGGAGTCAATATGCATGGGCTCTGATCAGGCTACGCCATTCACTAGCAGTGTCACCCTGGGCAAATTATTCACATCTCTTCGCCTCAGTTCTGTCCTCTGCCAGTAGGGGAGAACACGGGCATCCACCTCGTGACATCGTCATAAGGTAGGAAGCTCTGAGAACACCACTGTCAGGGTTTCTTATTTCTTAGCAACTGCGGTAAAGCAGATGATATTTTAGTTAGAAATTATCCTTAGAGATGTGATTTCTACCAACAGAAGGCTGTCAGACATGTGGAGGTCATCCATTGTTGCCCTGTTATGTGAGAGTCTTTATAGACTTCTGAAAATCTCTGCTTGTCTTCCTAAAGATTTTGTGACTGCAACAATAACATTTAAATTGACATGGACAACTTTTTACAAAAGGTATAAAAATACGTTAAGTTTCTTTTTAAACAGGAAGTACCCTTTTGACAATTATGCACAGAGGTAAAGAGAACTAATAAAAGCCAGGATTCTGCAACAACAATAAAAAATAGTTTGACAGTCCATACCTAATTCAAACGAAAAAAGACAGGAATCTGAATTGTAATTATATCATTATAAATATAGGAAAGTTTAAGAAATAAATGGGAGACTTCCCTGGTGGTGCAGTGGATAAGACTCCACATTCCCAATGCAGGGGGCCCGGGTTCGATCTAGTACAAAAGATGGCAATGATTCCACTCCCCAAAGCTTGGGAGAGAGATATCTTCACAACTTCTAACGACCTCCATTTTGACTCTACACTTGCTAGCTGTCTTCTGCTCAATTCAGATTTCTGAAAGGGGCCCTGACAGTTGACAATAATTAGTGGGGGAATAAAATCATTGGACTAAGTAGGGCTTTGGTGAATCCAGCTCAGTTTTATCTGTGACATCCAGCAGGGTCAATTTCCTCGGCCTCAGTTTCCAGAAAAGACCCTCTCTTGAGCTTCTCGAATTTTCACGTGCATGTGAATTACTGCGGGATCTTGTTGGAATGCAGCCTCCTGGACCCCCTACGCAGAAATTATAAATCAGAAGGTCTCGAATGGGGCTCAAGGCTGGGCATTTCTATCCAAGTGATGCCAATGCCGCTGGTTTGTGGACCACAATTTGAGTAGCACTGCAGTGTAACATCAGTCCCACAAAAAACAGCCTCCACTACACAGAAACATACACAAAGAGTAACCAGACAAAAAGGCACTAAAACATTAACAACTGTTATCTTTACATCCTAAAGTTACAGATAATTAAAATTTTTCTTTATGTATATATCTGCATTTTTCCATAATGATTATGCTACTTCTATGATATACATATTATTTGAAATAAAATAAATGACCCAGTTGAGAAAACTATCTTAAAAACTCATAAAATAGCCTAAACCTTGCTCTCAAGGTCCCCACAATTAAGTCCCAACCTCCTTTCATGATATGATTCTAGCCAGTACCCTATGCTCAAAGAGAATATACCAAAGGGATTAGCAAACTCAGCTGCTGGACTCAAACTGCCTGGGTCCCAACCCCAGCTCTGCCTCCTACCATCTGGGTGAGGATGGGCCAACAGGGTTGTGTTCCCTGCCCCCAGCTCCTCAGCCTTAAAGTAGAGAAAACAGCAGTACCAATTCACAGAGCCACTGCCTGATGGAAATGTGTTCATTGGCATAAAGCTTTTAGAATGGAAATTAGTGACCAAGGCTCAGTTATCATCGTTACCCATGTCCCATACGTTCTACAATTTATAGGAATATCTTAAGTAGAAGAATGCCAAGTCCTACTCACGTGGGGCTCTGTTGCCTCTTCCTCCGTGCAGTGCTTTTGGAGAAGCCAGGGCTGGGGAAGGAAAGGAGACTGTGAAATACCAGGGCTGTGTTTCCATCCCCACTAATTCATACCGCACCCCCTTCCGCCCCCGTACCAGCTAGAAGTCCTCTCCTTCCAAAACAGGCCAGGAGTCCAGGACAATTCAGCTTCCTGGGCTCACAGAATCCCGCTGCGAAATGGGTGCCTCCCGAATTAGCGTAGTATTAATACCAACAATGTATCAGGCAGTTGTAGACCTTTTACTTGTGCTATCTCGTTTCTTCTCACAACACTGTATTAACAAGGCATTCCTTTTTCCCCCCTTTTACCGAACAGCAACGGAGGCACAGAGGAGTTAAGCAACTCACCCAGTGTGACGCCGTATGAAGCGGTAGGGCTAGCTCATAGGTGGGGGACGGGGTCAGGTTAGGGGTGAAGAAAACCGGGGAGACCCTCAAACCCCAGGAGGCACGACCTGAGCCCACCCCATCCCGGGTACCTTACCAAACGCAAAGAAGCTCCGCCCGCGGGACGTACATCACCACTCCAGGCCCTCAAACCTCCGCTTTTAGCCGCACCTCCTCTTTCTCCCCAAATGAAAGGTCTGCAAAGGGGAAGCTTGAAGGGGTCGTGAAGAGCGGACCTGAAACACCGTCATCAGGCAAAACATGGCTGCTACGTGTCCTCCTGGGGCGGAAGTGCCTGCGACTAACCCGGAACTCCTGGACCACATTTCCCAGAATTCCGCGGGTAAACCTTTACAGCGAGGCGTTACTGTAGCTGCAGTATATGGGACTACACGAGTTTACGAGCTCTGGACTACATGTCCCAGAATGCAAGGGTGGGTGCGGGGGTGTCTACCGGCACGAGCTCTGGCCTACATGTTTTCACTCTGGTTTGCACTTTCCGGAATCCCTGAGAAGGTCTCAGGCAGTCTTGACGTCCTACTGTGTAGGCCTCAGAAGAGTGTAGATTCTGTTCATTGAAAGGCGTACAAACTCAGTAGAATTTTGGACGTCTTCAAGAGGCTAAGCGACATAAAAGCATTAACAGCCACGAAGGCTTCCTGGTAAACCCCAAAGAGTTTCACCATTGGAATAAGGGGAGAAGGAAACTGGGCTTTCTTTGGCAGGGACTGAAGCCAAACGCCCAAACACCTCATTCCCTGAAATTGTGTAAAGGTGAACGTGTTTTGTTAGCATCTTACAACCCGTGCAGAAGCAAGGGAAAATCCTTTCTAGAGACAGACATCAACATCCTAGGTCTCAAGTTATTTCTGTAATTATAAAATCTGTGACATTGCTATTTGACCAAGTGAACTTTAAGGGGAAGGAAAAAGCATTACTTGACATACGGAGGGACACTTCACAGTCATAAAAGTTTCAAATTATCAGAAACTAATAACTTCAGCTGATACTTTATAAAGCAAAAATTGACAGAACCATGAAGAGAAACATTCAAATTCATAATTGGATCTGGAGATTTGAACACATACATAGAGGGAAATGTTGAGCCTTAAAAGCATATATTAAAGTAGAAAGGGGGGCTTCCCTGGTGGCGCAGTGGTTGAGAGTCCGCCTGCCGATGCAGGGGACACGGGCTCGTGCCCTGGTCCGGGAAGATCCCACATACCACGGAGCGGCTGGGCCCATGAGCCATGGCCGCTGAGCCTGGGCGTCCGGAGCCCGTGCTCCGCAACGGGAGAGGCCACAACAGTGAGAGGCCCGCGTACAGCAAGGAAAACAAAAACAAAACAAAACAAAACAAATAAAGTAGAAAGGAAGTTGAAAATTGATTCAGAAAACATCCATTTCAGGAAATTAATAAATGAATAATAAAACTGAAGAAGGCAGATGGAAAAATATAAGATCAGATGAATGAAATACAAAATAAAGTAGATCCCACACACACCCACAAAACAGAAATTAAAGAAAAAAACAAAACAAACAAGAAAAGATCATAGTATAAACAAAGATTTTTTCAAAAATTTGTTCCAAATTCTTTCAGGAAAATATCCTCCAAGAACTATTCCTGACTTAAGCCAACATAGCACACAGGATTTCTTTCCACTACAAGTAAAGTGAAATCTTGGGTATAGCATGATGAAATACGGTAACATGATTAAGTTTTATGTATTCACCTCCTGTTCCCTATGGCACCCTCCACTCCCTTCTCTACCCCGTAAGCTACCATTCTAATTTGTTTGATGTGTTTTCTTTTGGGTGTGTTCTTGTGCAAAATGTGCACTTGTGTATATTTTCAATTCATATAAATAATATTGTGTCATAAAATTCATTCTGGTGTTTATTTCCTTCATTCAGGAGTATATTTTTAAGATTCACCCATCCAGGCTTCCCTGGTGGCACAGTGGTTGAGAGTCTGCCTGCCGATGCAGGGGACGCGGGTTCATGCCCCAGTCTGGGAAAATCCCACATGCCGTGGAGCGGCTGGGCCCGTAGGCCATGGCTGCTGAGCCTGCACGTCCGGAGCCTGTGCTCCGCAGCGGGAGAGGCCACAACAGTGAGAGGCCCACGTACCGCAGAAAAACAAACAAACAAACAAAAATTCACCCATCTATCTAATTTGTTTCATAGAGTTCCATTTTCTGCACCCACATTTTACCTGTACTCTTCCAACTGCCATGCCAATGATAATAAAATAAACATCTTCTTACATTTGTTTATAGACGTATCTGAGAATTTCTTTGGAATACATACCCGAGTGAAATTATTTCATAGCAAATATGTATACTTTAATAATATAGCCAGATTGACTTCCTGAACGGCTACACCAGTCCAGATTACCAAAGAGTTGCACGTCAGGTTTTTGTGCAACCACTTACCTTCATTTGGACGACTCATCACCGTTTTGCTAGTGTATTAAATGTATAGTAGTATCTTGTTATAGTTAAATTTCTCTGATTTCTAATAAGTTTGATCTTTTTTTCAAATGCTTGGTAGCTTCATCTATAAATGTCTACTTAAAACTTTTGCCCCATTTTCTAATGTGGATGCTATCTTTTTCTTCCTCATTTCTATTACATATTCTGATTATTAATACCTTTTCAGTTTTACCAATTACAAGTATCCTTTCCTAATTGGGCACGTGTTTCTAAAATTTTTCTATTGTGTTCTTCATGGAATAGAAATCTTTAATTATAAGATAATAAACCAATAATTTCTTAATATCTGTGCTTCTGAAACTCCTCAGGTGAAAAAATAGATTTCTACCTTTTAAAAGTTAACTTTCTAGACTTATCTTTCACATGTAGGTCCTTTAAATATTTTGGAGTCTATTTATGTACATTTTATTACATGGGATCCACTTTTCTTTTTCTCCAAGAGAAATTCTTAAAAATAGTGATATTCATGGCTTGAAGATTCAATATTACAAAGATATCAGTAATCCTCAAAATGATCTATAGGCTCAATCAAACCCCAATAAAAACATCAGCATTTTTTCCCTTGGAAATTGATGAGATGTTTACAAATATTATGTGGGAAAGCAAAGAGCTACAAGAAGAGCTGGGGGCTTCCCTGGTGGTGCAGTGGTTGAGAATCTGCCTGCTAATGCAGGGGACACGGGTTTGAGCCCTGGTCTGGGAAGATCCCACATGCCACGGAGCAACTAGGCCCGGGAGCCACGTACTGAGCCTGCGCGTCTGGAGCCTGTGCTCCCCAACAAGAGGCCGTGATAGTGAGGCCCACGCACCACGATGAAGAGTGGCCCCCGCTTGCCAAAACTAAAGAAAGCCCTCGCACAGAAACGAAGACCCAACACAGCAAAAATAAGTAAATAAACTCCTACCCCCAACATCTAAAAAAACATAAAAATAAAAAATAAAAGAAGAGCTGGGACAATCTGAAAGAAGAATGAAAAGAAAGGTATTAGTCACATTAAATCTTACTATAAATCTACAATATAAGATAGTCTGGTGTTTGCTCAAGGATAGACAAGATAATAGACATCAAAATCCATGTTGAAACAGACATTATAACAACGTGTAAAAAGAAAACACTGCAGGGAGTTCCCTGGTGGTCTAGTGGTAAGGATTTGGCGCTTTCACTGTGGTGACCCTGGTTCAATCCCTGGTCAGGGAACTGAGATCCTGCAAGCCACGCAGCACGGCCAAAAGAAAAAAGAAAGAAAAGAAAACACTGCAGCAGAGAGGGGAAAGAACTCTTGTTAATACAGTTGATCCTTGAACTAGGGTTCAAGGGGGTTAGGGGTGCCAACCCTCTGCTAAGTTGAAAATCCAAGTATAACTTATAGCCAGTCCTCTGTACGTACATGGTTTCTCCATAATCGGCAATTCTGCATCTGAGGATTGAACCAACCTTGGATCGTGTAGTAGTGCAGTATTTACTATTAAAAAAAAAATCCTCGTATGAGTGCACTTGTGTAGTTTAAACCCATGTTGTCCAAGGGTCAACTCTTGGTTCTCAGTCAGCTGGATATCCATATGGGAAAAATATTAATCATTACTGCATAGGATATAAAAATATAAATTCCAGAAGATCTGCAGACTTAAATTTGAAAAGTAAACAATGATGCTTTAGGAAAGAAACGTAAGATAACAGCCTTTTTGCCTTGGAGTAGGAAGAATTTCTTAAGACCAAAAAAATCACCAACTGTGAAAGAAAAAATTGAAAAATTGGACTATTTTAAAGTTAAGAAACACCGTAAACCCAAACGCAGCACTCTTGGGCCAAAAGTGAGAGATATTTTAAAAACATCTATGGACTAAAAGACTCAGATGCCTCCCTCAGGCCCATGCATTCTTCAAGGGTCAACTGTATCTACCAAAGTTGAACATATACCCTATAACCCTTTGGTTCCACCCATAGAAATATCCCTCAAACAAGTGCACAAGGCACATTCTAGATTGCTCACATCACCACTACCTGTGATAGCCAAGAATGGGGAAGTACCCAATACCCACCAATAATGGGATTAATAAATAGATTTTGATATGTTTACACACTGCAATAATATCCACCAATGAAAATGAATCAACGGTATCCACTCCCAACAATATGGATAAATGTCATGGATATACTGTGGAGCAAATGAAGCCAACACAAAATAGCACCTATTACATGACTCCATTTATATAAAGTACAAAATAGGCTAAGTGAATCTACACCATTACAAATTAGTGGCTACCATATGGAAAGGAAGGTTACTAGAAAGAGCCAAAAAGGGATGCTTCTAGGGTTTGGGGTTTGTCCTGGTCCTCCAAGAACTAGACGGCAAAGTGCTGAGAAAGACTTTAATGAACAAATATTTCATTAGGGAAAACATCGGAGAGAAAATGGCAGGGAGCTCTGGAAGGCTGGCAGAACTATCAGCTCATAGTGCAAGTCTGACCCTGAGTGAAGATTTGGAAGAAAGATTTGGTAAATCATCCCAGACTGCCTTGTAATCTACGTAAAATCCTTCAAGGCTGTCAGAGTCCTTGAAAAAAGGTCACTGGACAGAGGAATCCTGGTCTCCAAGAAATGGCCTGCCTTAGGATCCCTGCTGTGCTGACTAGGAGCAATCAGGGGCAAGGCCGGCCTCCAGGCAAACGTGGTGATGGATTTAAGAGCAGCAGCTGGGACCTTTGGCCAGTTATGCTCCCTGTGGTCATAACTGTGAAACAGGAGACTCTCAACGTGGATGCTTCCTTGTGATAAGATCTGGTTGTTTATTTCTGTCAGAAATAATACTGAAGCAACGTTGCGTCCTTCTCAGCATATCATACCCCAGAGATCTAAAACGTTCGTTTGTTCTGTTATTGATAATGTTCACCTCTTGGCTAAGGTAGTGTTCACCAAATTTATACCTACTGTATTTCTTGTTGTGATTAATACTTTGTGGAGAGATATTTTGGGTTTTGTAGCATCCTGCTCCTTGTAAACTTTCAACCAGTAGTTTTATAATTCATTGATTACTCTTGCCAGAACCTATCATTACTATGATGGTTGTAAATAATGATTTTTACATTACATCATTCCTTCTATATATTTATGGTTTGGCATTCTGAGAGCCCTTCCTTCCCTCCCTTCCTCTTTTTTTATTCATATTCTGTATGATAATTATTTATTTTATGGTCAAATTGCTCAGATTTACCCAGTGTGAGTCTCTTCAAGCTGGATCTTTTTACACGTCCCACCACTCTTTCCTACTTTCTGGCACAGTAAATTTTCTCCAGGATCATTCTACACTTTCCTTGCTCCAGCCCTGAAATAGAAACGTGGATATACATGCTTGTATACATCACATACACGTGTGTGTTTGTATATCCTCGCACTTCCATATCTACTTCTGTAAATACCTAGCACATGCACTCACTCCCTCTCTCTCTCTCCAGATGGGTGGACGGATGGATGGATGGATAGACAGATCTGTATAAATAACTTATGGTCAGACTTCCATATCCGTGGTTCCTCTGTATCTGCAATTCTGCAACCATGGGTTCCACCAACCACAGATCATGTAGTACTGTAGTAATTACTATTTAAAAAAACCCTGCATATAAGTGGACCTGCCCAGTTCAAACCCATATTGTTCAAGGGTCAACTGTAACTTGCTAAATAAAGCCCTTTAACCAACTATATTAAAAATACCACCATTGGTCTGCGTATGGAATGCCATCCAAACCTGCTTTGTCCTTACTGGTTCCACATCCAGAGGGTCCTCTGCTATTATGCTTAGTTCTCTCCTCATGTGCATCTTTTCAACAAGAGAAACTTTTTTTTTTTAAACCTCCACCATGTAGGTATATCCACTTTTGTTTCTAGCTCCAGGATTTTCCCTCTCCCTATTATGGATCTGTAGTTAAAGCACAGCATAAATAATAAAGCTTCAACTGTTGAAACTCATGAATTTTTCTGTGTATGCAAAATAATCTGAGAACTGTTTTGTTTTTGAAATTGGCTTCCAGAGTTCATACCATATTTTGATCTTATATGCCTTATGACAATATAGAACAATCATATGAGGTCTTAACTGCAAGGGATAATTATTTAATACTTTTTCAAATTCTATTAAAATAATTTCCTGCTTTGGCAATACCCACTATTCAATGAAAAAAAATATAACATGAAGTTATAAAATGGAAAAATATCACAAAATGCTCCTTGCCTAGGAAAACCACTCTGGAAGAGTATCCCTTTACACATGATCTTATGCATGTACACATACATGTGTGCACATGCACACATACACAAACACTAACAAAGATTTATGGTTGATTATACTATGAAGGCTACAATCTGTGACCTCTCAAAGCCCATATTGTGTATCTCCTGCGATTATGATATGTCATAAATTTTTAAAATAAATTTTTTATTTAATTTATTTATTTTTGGCTGCATTGGGTCTTCGTTGCTGCGTGCGGGCTTTCTCTAGTTGCAGTGAGTGTGGGCTACTCTTCGTTGCGGTGCGCGGGCTTCTCATTGCAGTGGCTTCTCTTGTTGCGGAGCACGGGCTCTAAGCACGTAGGCTTCAGTAGTTGTGGCACATGGGCTTAGTTGCTCCACAGCATGTGGGATCTTCCTGGACCAGGGCTCAAACCCGTGTCCCCTGCATTGGCAGGCGAATTCTTAGCCACTGTACCACCAGGGAAGTCCCTGTCATCATTTTACCGGCTTCAGATTAATATAGGAATCTATCAAAACTCAAATTCTTACAGCTGTACACTAATTTCCATTAAAAAATTTAGTGACATCATTGATGTGGTGTTCATCTTTTTGGTATTTTAATCTCATAATCAATAACTTCCAATTATATGATTTCTAAATCAAAGAGATCTAATATATTCTGATATATATACTCCTTTCCTGAAACCATGCTTTACTGCAACCAATAGGGAAAAGCACATAAATGTCAGTCTTGTCTCAATAATACACTGGATAATTTTATCAAATTCCTACAAGTTTTCTGGGTATTTGCCTCATGGATGTGGGGGAAGAATATGGCATAGCCCCTACCTGAGAAGTTTAGAAGAAATGCTACAATAATTAGAAGGCAAACATTTCAAAGTCTGGATGAAAATGCAGAGAATTAGAAATCAGTAAGTTCAAGGTCAACTAAAAATTTTTTTTTCTAGGGACAAACAATTTTTGTGACACTTTCAAAGTGTTACAGTAAACCCTGCCTTAATATTGACAGACAAAAAATCAATTGTATACTATGCAGTTACTGTTGTTGCAAAGTTAATCATGTTTTTTCACTCTGTACCATCAGAAAAAAAAATCACAAGATAGTTCAATTTCTACTGAACACAGTCCTTGGAAAACTAGACGGGGTCTCAAATAACCACCCAACTTGAGAACAGAGGCTGCGGGAGGCAAGGAGCCAGTTGCGATAGGCTAATAGCATATTAATATTGAAGATTGGGGGGCTTCCCTTCCCTGGTGGCGTAGTGGTCAAGAATCTGCCTGCCAATGCAGGGGACACGGGTTTGAGCCCTGGTCCAGGAAGATCCCACATGCTGCACAGCAGCTCAGCCGCGTGCCACAACTACTGAAGCCTGCACACCTAGAGCCCGTGCTCCACAAAGAGAAGCCACTGCAATGAGAAGCCCACACACTGCAATGAAAAGTAGCCCCCACTCACTGCAACTAGAGAAAGCCTGCGTGCAGCAATAAAGACCCAAGGCAGCCAAAAATAAATTTAAAAAATATATATTGCAGATTGGTTTTCTGCAGTGGTTTTCAGTATTTCAACAAAAGTTCATGTCCTGAATTAATTTTATTTTGCAGGTTTCCCCATCTGGATACAACTTTCATATATTATACATTTCCCCCTTTTGGTTTATTTAAAACACAAGTACTGAGCACACCTAAAAGCACTAGTCAATGATAAGGTTGTGTAGATTCAGCAGCCAAGTCCCTGCCCTCATGGAGCGCACATTCTCATGGACATCAATTTTGACGAGCTCATCCTTACACTTTTGTTAAAGCCCAGACCAAACTCTTTTCCTTTCTAAGTGCTATCTCCTAAGTGACATCTGATAAATGTCAAAGTTCGGAATGCAGCCCTTACTGCACCACTCAGAAGGGATCTCTGCTGTGTGCTCTGCTGAACACTAGAATCTGTTTAGCTACTGCTTCAACACCAACTAATTTAAAATACTTTCTCTCCGATGAGACCTGACGCTTGCAAGAATTCACGCTGCACGTGAGTTTTTTGAAAACATCATTTTGTAGAACTTCTATCCTCTGACAGTTCCTTGATGTTCTTACCACTCTCGCTGCTTTCATAAAATGTATCCCCAGTATGCATTTTGTGATGACTTATAAGATTGGAGCGCCAACTGAAGCTTTTACCACACGTCTCACACTGGTAAGGTTTCTCCCCTGTATGAACTCGCCTGTGATACTGCAGCTGTGAAGACCGACTAAAGACTTTACCACACACATCACATCTGTATGGCTTCTCTCCAGTGTGGATGCTCTGATGAAGCTGAAGACTTGAGGCCTGACTGAAGTGCTTCCTACACTCCCCACACTTATATGGTTTCTCTCCTGTGGGGACCTTCCGATGCATGTCGAGTTTCAGGCTCCACATGAAGCCCTTCCCAGTGTCTTGGGCAAGACACTTGGCCACTGTATTTATTTGTACTTATCTACACTTATCTGTCACTTGGGGGTTATAATTGTACCTGGTCCATGGGTACGTTGTACAAAAGATCTGTAAAGTAGTTACAAGAAACCGACACAGAGTAAGCACTCCACAGACATTGGCTATTAGCTATTGGAAATATTTCTCCGTGAAACAGATGACTTTATCAGTGGATGACTCGGTGGGAGACAGTGAATCACAGAATCACAGTATGTTGAAAGTGACCTAGTTCACACTATTATGTGAAAAAAAGAAAAGTGTGCATGGGTAGAAAATGTCTGAAAGTTTACCTAACAAATAGTTCATCATGTTAACTTGGAGGATTAGAATAAATCAGGAAAGGAGGAAAGAAAAACTTGAGTGTAATTCATTTGTGTTTCTATCATTTGTGTTTCTACACTGAGACTCTGAATACACTGGAAGTGCAATCTATTTTAATGTGGCGGGATAAAGGTTTTCAAGTTTTCCTGATCCATCCGTATTATTATCTCAGAATTGCTGGCATTTCTTGCCATCTTCGGTTCTACACCCATTTGAGTCAGTGGGCCATTCTGGACGGAGGAGATAATAGAGCAGAAGTGAAGTGAGAGGAAAGGAGAGACAAGATTTTCTCTTTTGTCTTCAAAGAGGAAAGGTCTTTGGAATGGGAACAACTCACAACCAAACTTTGGGGAAAGGATGTGATGGAAAAAGAGATAAACATCCTACCCCTGTGATGAGAAGGATTCCCTGGGCTGGATGGAGGGAGGTCACAGGTGGCTGGCGAGGAAACCAACTAGCGAGAAACACACACAAGTGCAGAGCAAACACCCTGAGGCCACTCAGCCTGACTCCATGCAAACATATGTCCAGCAGCCAGCCCTTCACCTGTGGCTCCCCAGCAAGACAGGTACCTCGGGGGTGCCAACTCATTCTGAGTCCATTATGCCTGGCCATTCATAAACCACTGTCTAACGTGTGAGGAATAAACTCTCAATGTTTATGAGGAAATTGGGGAAGGAGATTGAAAGGTTACTTAAACGGAAAACAAAGAAGTTCGGGAAGGCAGGATGGTAGAGAGACAAGAAAAAGACCTTAAAAGATAGAAAGGATTTGCCAAAGAAGAGAAAGAAAAAGAAATGATTCCGAATGGGTTAACCTGCAGCTAGGAAGTTAAGGAAGATTATTGATGGGTGAAGACTATGGAATAAAGTGAATAAAATGTATCAGAAGTTGCCGAGACTATGGTAAGCAGCATGATTATCAAATTATGAATTGGCTGCACTGGCATTCTAGGGGGGCACTAGGAAGGGGAAGCAGATGTTCATGAGATGACAGTAGCAGGTGGAAAGTTGTTTCAGGGGAAGATCAGTCTTGCAGAGGGTGTATCAGAGGAGGGCAAGTGTGAGCAAGCAAGGAAATACTAAGTGTATATGGTTCCTTCACTGAGTGCACCCAGCCCCATGGTCAGCCTTGAGAACAAGCAGGACTTCAGGTACTGGAGCTACATTTCAGTCGTCAAGACTTGAGAAGACACCCTTAACTCAGGTCTTCTCTTCAAACTCCATCTTTCCTTCTTGACCTTCATTTGGCCTCTTCCCTTACCCTCAAGCTGTGGACGGAGGCCACAGAGCAAGATGGGTCACTAGTGTCCTCCATCCCCTGGCGACTGTGGTTCACATCAGTGGAGTACCAAAGGCAATAACCAAGTAACAGACACAAGAGTGTATGAAGAAGAAGAGATTCTGGTAAGGCTTTCTGTGACAGTGTGGGCCAAGTCGGCTCTATATGGCTGGTATCACGTGAATTATGAGCAGCCTTAGGGGAGAAGTTCTCAGAAGGCAGAGCCTGGCTCTCTAGAGGCTCTGCGTGCTCACAGCCCACTCCAAGACCTCAGTTACAGCTTCGGCCCCCAATCTCTCTCCCTCTGCCTGCTCACAGTTTTTGAAGTCTTCTTTCCTCCACATTTCTCTTGAGAGATGGAGGAGGAAGATGAGCTTCAGGCCAGCTCAGACTCCCCTGGGATCCCAGCAGGATGCCTATCATTAACCTCCCACCTTCTAGGAAGCTCCTAAGATCTTCACATTTGGGGCAGTTTTCATTTCAGCTGTGCTTCAAATTGCTGGCTGGAGACGGCCTGTTGGAAGGTGGCTAAAAGCAAGTAGCAATCCTTCGGGCAGCCTGGCCCTTCTCGACTGTCAGACATCTTCAGGGATATTCTAGGAAATGTTGTTTGTTCTAGAGAAAGGAGGGAAACAATCCAATTGTCCAATAATGCTTGAATGGAAAATAAATGATGCTATATGCATGTGACGAAATAATATCAAGCAGTCAAAAATCAGAGACCTAGATCTATATGGATTCACGTGGATAAGTCTTGAAAACATAATATTGATTGAAAGAAAATAAGATAAAGAATGTTAGATTGTGATAACAGGTATGTAAGTATTTAAATATTTAAATCAATTCAACATATTGCTTCTATATATATAGATGCAAGAAAATAAACTTTATCCAAAGAACACATTATTTACATTTAATATGCTCATTTATCTAGGAGACCCAAAAGAACCCACAGATAAACTAGCAGGAACTAATAAGACGGTTCAACAAGGCACACACATACAAGATCAATACATTTTAAAAATCAGTCAGGCTCCTCTACACTGGCGATAACAAATTAGAAACTGTAAAAGAAAATAAGAAAAAAAGAAGATCTAAACATAGTCACAAGAGCCATATAAATTATTTAGAGCTAAGCATACGTAGAAGGCAATATAACTAACAAACTGAGTACGAACAGTTAAACTCCGCCCAACCCAAGGTTAGGAAAAGACTGTTGTTACTTTATGAGAACAGACCCTCTTCTTAAGGAGCAGATCAGTAAGTGAGAGTGAATCAAAGAAACACAGCATTTGAAAAGTCAGCTAGTCCAAGCCTCTTGATCGCACATACAGAAGCTGAAGCCCAGATAGGTTGAGTTACTTGGTAAAGGGCCCAATGTCCTGACTCAAGGACTAGCATTTTTCACTCATTCACAAGACACAATCAAATGCAGTACCTTGGCAAGAGATGGGGAAAAAATGAAGAAATCAATTATATAATTCCTCATCTTTGAGTACAGAAATAGCCGTGACAAAATTACACGTATTGAGGGAAAATTGAAGTGCAGAGTTTAAAATGTCAATAATCCACAGGGAAACTGGAGACCATTTAAAATATTCATATTAAATCTCTCTAGAAAAGACATTCAAAGATCTCCAATCAAAATGTGAATGTTATAACAGACATGGTATGATACAATTTATAATAGATATGGTATGAACCTTTCCCTTTCACGGGAAAGCTTCGGCTGGGAAAAAGGAATTGTTCTTGAAAATGGGGCCTGTGCTATTGCAGACACTGTGCTCAACCCAGGTCCACCGAATGCTCTGATGTCAGCACTGAGGTCACAGAATTCCGCTGTGCGCCTGGCAACCTTGCAAACATAACAGCCCTGGTGAGCAGTAGGCAGTACTGCTGGTTCACTAAGTGGCACAAGTTTTTCAGCCATTTAGGAGACTTGACTATTTTTGTTTGTATTGAATCATTTCAACGGATTGCCCAAGAGCCAACAAGGGCCAACCTGTAGGGAAGAGGAGGAGTTGGACATCTCTTGAGGCATCTTCTAAGGGAGACTTCTAGTTGGTACCATGAAACGGCGACAAAAGAGGAAACATCTGGAAAATGAAGAGTCCCAGGAAACTGCCGAGAACGGAGGAGGTATGTGGGGGGCAACTTGTCTGGGGCACATGGGTTTCTGCCAAACTGAACCTTCTCTAGGAAGCGGGGGACTGAGAACGTGTCACCTGTGAAGCAGGGAGCGAGAGACCTTGTCTCACTGATGCTGCCGTATCCATCCGGAGGGTCCCTGTGGTGTGAGAAGGCATAGAACGGCCAGATGCCCCCTGGAAGATGGGAGGTCAGCTCCACTGGTTTGAGGACTCTCTCCTGGGGCAGCCGGGCCTGGAGCTTTGTCGCACTCACAGCAGGCTGCATCCTGCTTGCACAGACCTAGAGGTGCAGCTTTTCTCAGTCCCCGATTTCTCTCTTATGCTCTTGGATCTTTCCCTGGGGTCATGAGGTGGGGGATGTGAAGGATGCAAGGATGCTGAGAGAGACCCATGAGTTGCTTGGCCTCTTTTACCAAAGTGGAAAGAGAAGCCCCATGAGTTGAAGGCCCTGTTGAAAAATATCTTGACAAGTGGAATGCACTTTGAAAGAAGATTGTTTGTCTAGGGATGGTGTCATATTGAAAGCAAGGAGGTTTTATTCCTTCAACAGGAAGAATTTCCCAAAGGAGATCAAGGGAAGGGAAGGGTTTTCCAGAGACTGAGACCACGTGGGCGGGGGTGTGAAATGGCCTCAAGGTCCTGGGGGGAGATCTGAGAGCCACGGGCCACGTGGTGTCTGCGTGCATTAAATGTAGGCGAGTAGCTTGCCCTGGGAGAGGGGTGGTCACCCCAGAGCTCCAGCTAGAGGCCTCTGCCCCAGATTAGAGCCCAGTAGCTCCTACCAGGCCCAGGGCCCTGGAGACTGTAGGATGGGCCCTGGGAATGGAGCTCTAGACAGCAGGCAGATTTCCAGGCAGTGGCTGGGACAGGCTGGGGAAGGCAATGACTGCCCCTGACCATTCAGAATATTTTGCTCTATGTTCCTGTGTGTGTGTGGGTGTGTGAGTGTGTGTGTGTGTGTGTGTGTGTGTGTGTGTGGTAGTGCAGAGAAGTGCGGGATGAATGGGGGTAGAGTGCTTACCAGATATAAAGTCTGCGTGGTAAAGTTCTTGTCACCCTGCCTGGACCTGGCTGACACTCGTTGTACGTAAGAGTGTATACAGATTTCTTGTTAGGGGTGTTTTATGAGACAGTAACTCATACACCCATGTACACTCTGATACAGCAAAAATATCACACACCCCACATATAACTTCCTTAGTAAACCACACACAGCACATGGAGGTATATACACGGATCCCTCCTGTACTACGTTCTCATACAACCCACCTGTATCACAATCCTCTCCTCCAACACCGAACACTGGAGATGAGATATGTATATAGACACACACACACTATATATAGGACACACACACACACACACACTATATATATATATGTATCTCCTCAACTCTGGCACAAACACAGCTAACTTCAGCCATCGCTAAATACCTCTGTAAGAACCAGTCACGTGTCATACACACCACACTTGTAACACATTCTTGAGTAATGCCAGACCCGCTTTGTACAAACCACAGTAAACCACTAACCCATGTCAGGGTTGCCAGAGAAAATATGGGCTATCCAGTTCAATTTGAATTCCAGATAAACAACAAGTAATTTTTCAGTATCAGTATGTCCCACATATTGTATGGGCCATACTCACACTAAAACTAAGTCAGGCCAAATACTGCATGGGAATACTTACACTAAAAAATTATTCTGGGTTTATCTGATACTGAAATTTAACTGGGTGCCTTGTATTCTTGTTCGCTAAGTCTGGCAACCCTTATATACTTACCACCAGCTGATGTATTATATATTTATTGTAGTTTTGTTTAGTGTGTGTCTTCCCCTACTAGAATGTGCAGCGTTACCAAAGACTACAACAATGGAAGAGTGCCGGATACACAGGAGTAGCTGCTTACTGAATCTTGGTGAATGAATGAATGAACACGCACCATAAATACAAGCCACACCATGTAATGAGGAATAGTTACATGTCCCAGAATTCCTGACTTGTGAACAGAAACCATGCACACAAAGGCCACAGACACAGATAGACACATCTGCACTGTGCTCCCCATGCCAACCCCACACTTACCACAGACTTAACTGATACACATCACTCACTCTTCCCACACACTCACAGTCACCACCGAGGCCTACATTACCAACTAGACAGTGAGAGAATAAGTATTGATTGGAATTAAATCCTGGAGGATCCACTGGGAACCACACTCTCAACTGTGTGTATTCACTGCACCTGACACGTGTCACACACTCAGTAAATATTTGTGGACAGAGGACTGATGAACCCACCCTGAGCCTTTCATTCCTCCCTCAGGAATCTCGAAGTCACAAGAGGATCCCCCTCGGCTTGGATCCACTGTGGTGGCCCAAGGCTGCAGCCCAGGGTCAGGGGAGGTCTCCTCTGCCTCTAAATACTTCTTCTGTACTTCTACTCCGCTCAAGCTCAGCTACGCTGGTAAGGGCGCGGGGCTCCTCAGGTGAGGGGGTGCTTGGCTGTGAGGCAGGAGGCACACAGATCCCAGCGAGGCTGAGAGGAAATCCAGGGTCATCAGAGGTGATGAGGGCTCTGTGGAAGAGCCTGGGCAGGATGGCTGAGCTGTTCCGAGGGAGTGGATGCCAGCTGAGTCTGGGGGGGCGGTGTGAATACTGGTAGTACCATGGTGGGGAAGTCAAGGAGCAGGGGCCGGAAAGGTCTGGGCTTGAGGTGGAGGGAAGAGGGACCAGATGAAGCATCTTCAGAGGAAAATGTAGGCATTGTCTTTGCCTTTGCCTTTGCTTCCAGAGAAGGACAGAGTTCTGCATCATACACCTCCAGCCTGAGAGCAGGACCATCCAGCTCAGGTCCACACAGCTCACACATACATCCGCCCTCCAGGCACAGCCCTTCTGAGAGCACACAGAAGCCCCAAGCACCACAGCCCCATTCCACAAGGAATGCACCACCGATATTCCCAAACTCACACTCCTTGTCATACACGCATCCAGCCGTATCCCTCACATACCACAGCCCTCACCACCATACTCCACACCCCTGTATAGAGACACCGCTCCAGTATCCCCCCCACGCACATGAAAAGCCCACAGATGACACCAGATACACCGCTCCATCCTACGGCCAACAGACACCAAGCTCACGACATAGCTACGTCATGCAAATGTCCCTCTCTCGTCTACCACACCTGCTCCCTCAGCTTCCGGCACGGCCCATGCATGTTATTATGGTTTTAATTTCCTTTTTCAGCAATGCGGAGATTTCGAGACACTGCCTGGCTTACAGCACCCCTAGCCCAGGTTCAGGAAGAAGGGGAGACCGCTCCCCCATCACACTGTGTCTCCTCCTCGCCCTCTTCACCCTGTAAGAACGATCTGCACCCAGACAAAGAGGAAAGGGGCATGAAAATATACTACATGCAGGTACAAGTGAACAAGGGTGTCGCTGTCTCCTGGAAGACAAAGAAACCCTTGGAGTTGCCTGAAAAGCAGCTGACGATAGAAGAAGTGACCCTTCCTGAGGATGCGTGCACAGTAGGCACGTGCCCCTCTGATGTGTTCACCGAAAGCCTCCTGTCTGACAGTGAGCCCACTGGGGAGGAGAAAGAGTATGAGGAAAGGGCAGAGCCAGGCAGCCCATCAGGGTCACCTGCCGTCGAGGAGAGACCCAGGGCCAAGACACCGGACTGGATGGTGACCATGGAGACCGGCTTCAGGTGCATGGCCTGCTGCCGGGTCTTCCCCACCTTGGAGATCCTCCAGCAGCACGTGAAGGGCGGCGTCCTGGAGGGCTTCAGCTGCCGTGTCTTTCATCTCGCCATGGCCCAGCTGATGGGCAATGTGGAATCCGGGAGCACCTCTGAGGAGGAGGAGGAGGAAGAGGAGGAAGAGAAGCAAGAAGAAAAGGAGAATGAGGGAGAGCAGCCCACGGGGGAAGGCCCCAGCCCAAAGAGACCCCGCAGGCAGGCTCTTTTCTCTCCTTTGAGTTGCAAACAGCAACTGAGATTCATGGGACAGAAGATCCTGGAAGACGGTGTGGCCGTCCCTTGGAAGAGGTAAGGCTTGAGGCTGGCAGTCTTCTGAGCCTATGTCACGAGGGCCCAGAGGAGTCTAAGGGAAGGGGCCGCACACATGTGCTGGTTGACCTAATGGCTCTGCAGTGGCATCCGATGGGACACACCCAGCACTACCAAAGGCGTTGATCTCTGTTGACGTCAACAAGAAGGTGGAGCCTTTTCCTAGGCGTTTTCTCAGGGTCTGCACGATGGACCTCAACTCTTAGAGGACGTACTGCCAGCAGCTCCTTCTCGGCAGAGAGAGCCAGGAGTGGTCTCAAGAGAGGACAGGGGCCCTTGCAGGACCAGAACTTTGAGGTCTGAGAGCCTTGGGCCTGAGCCGAGATCTCACCCGGACCACTGGACCTAGCCTTCTGTGACAAAGGGGAATATGAAAGAGAGTCACGTGGAAATGAGGTCCCCCGAGATATGGAAATGTTCCAGAACCTCTGTTGCGTGGTCGTTGATCTGGAGCCAAGCTCCCTGTGGTGTGTGTGGCTCTGAGCTTTAAGGCAATGCTGGAGGGTAACCCTGACCAGCAGAGCTTGGAGTGCTGCTTGTCTCTTCCTGTTCTACCTCATTTGCTTTATCCCTTCCAGGGAGAAGAAAGGACCCTCGGGAGAGTAGCAGACAGAATGCCGTGGTCTGAAGGAGGATGAAGGGACCGGCCCTCAGTCTAACATCATATGACAATAGAAGCGTCCTATGCAATAAAGGGCATTTTCCAAACCTTTCCTGGAGCTTTTATTTAATTACATTTTTCTATCTATGCATCTACCTGTCATCTACATCTGTATCTTTCAAGGTTTGTGAACAAGCTTTCACATAAACACTAGAGACGTCCGCCAGCATTTTCCAGAAGAGGCCTGCAAATTGCTGGGGACTCCTCACAAATAGGGAATGGCCACAACCCCTGCCACACAGACTATGCGCGTGGCCCTACTGACGTACTCCCACTCTCTCTCTGAATTTCCCAACGTCTGAGATGAGGGGGCTGGCTGGAGGCAATGATCACGTGCAGGCTGAATCTTCTGCAGATTCTGATTCTCTTCTTGGGCATATCGTCCTCAAGCACAGTCTCCATGTCCCTGGCCACACTGATCTCTCTCCTTCAGTCCTTCCCTCCCTCCCTCTCCTGCCTCCCAGTGCAGAGAATACTTTTTTGCATTTGAGACGACATTTAGTTTTTGTTCACAGAATTCTCACCTGTTCTACTGTGGCCTCCGTTGTGAACATTCCAAAGCTGAGAATTTTCTTTTTTTCTCCCTCATTTCTGCTGAGTCTTTACCTTCCTAATGCAGTGAACTCACAGTGCCTAGCTGACTGGATGGGGAAAAAGATCCAGGGAGCAAAGAGAAATAATAAAAGAATATATCAGTTAATGTTTCATAGTGTTATCCAACTACATGTTTTTTAAATTTTGGAATAATATTAGGAATCTTCTCTTTATAAAAAACTGAACTATTGGGCTTCCCTGGTGGAGCAGTGGTTAAGAATATGCCTGCGAATGCAGGGGACATGGGTTCGAGCCCTGGTCTGGGAAGATCCCACGTGCCACGGAGTAACTCAGCCCGCGCGCCACAACTACTGAGCCTGCGCTCTAGAGCCCGTGTGCCACATCTACCGAGCCCACGTGCCACAACTACGGAAGCCTGCGTGCCTAGAGCCCATGCTCCGCAACAAGAGAAGCCACTGCAATGAGAAGCCCGTGCACCACAGCCAAGAGTAGCCCCCGCTCACTGCAGCTAGAGAACGCCCGCTAGCAGCAACAAAGACCCAATGCAGCCCAAAATAAATTAATTAATTTTAAAAAATTGAATTAGTTTCAAGGGTACAATGTATAAAAGTACAATAAAAGCCCCCCTTCATAACCCCCCATCCCCACTCTCAAGATGGAATAGATATGCTGTGATACAATTTAGAGTCGTAGTACTACTCCTCCTCCCACCACATCCGAAATCCTCTGAGCCCGGTGCAGCAGCTTCCTTTCACAATGCTAGGACCCGCCACAAGACAGATGATAATCCCTCTGGACATTTCAAGGAGCGGCACCAAGGCAACAGTACCTGGGAAATGCCACTGACAGCTCAGAATATCCAGGGCATTTCTAGAGCCTCGGCACTGCTCTCGCTCTGGGAATGAAGGTCCAAAAAGCACATCGGAGAATGTTCATAGTTGTAAACAAGCTCCACCTTTGAAACACAATCTACATAGAACCACATATACAAGCCTGCACAATGGATGAAGCCAAGGTCTCCTCCATGATTTCCCTTCTGACCACCTTATTGTCTCCTCAGCCATAAAAGGTGAACTTGAAACTCAGGACCTTGCCTTGTCACCAGAAACATCCAAGCTTGGATCAGTCTTTCTAAGACCAGATACTTGCTCTCTGAACTATTAGAGACTTGTCACATACACACAGGTAGAACAGGATTATTTCTATCTACCTGGGGACCTGGAGTCTTTCACATTGCTCCTGTTCAAACTCTCACAACAGCAAAACTTTACCTACAGAGGGTTCAAGCTATGACACTCCCAATTTCCACAAACCTCCTCAGCTCTTGTGAGTCACATGCAGCCAATTCCAGGAATTGGAAACATGGTTGTGAGGATGAAACTGACTTTGGGGCTCCCCTTGGATATGGTCTTCCAGACTTACCCAAAGGCCATTAAGAGGAAGGTTTACCCCACCTCAGGGAAACCCGAGGCAGTACTTGCAGTCAAGGGCTGGCCATGGCTTCTGAGCTACATCCAAAGAGCAGTTCATACTGTACCTGGGTCTGCTGGAGCCATTTCTGACTGTCCGAGAGCCAGCACGTACCGCTCCTCAACTGCCTCCATTGTGGCTCATCAGTAGGGCTGTCAGATTTAGTAACTAAAAGTACAGGATACCCAGTTAAACTTGAACTCCACATGAATAATAAGTCATCACTTTTAGTATAAGTAGATCCTATGAACTATTTGGGGCATACTTATCTTCCAAATATACTTGTTGTTTTTCTGACATTCATATTTAACTAAACAGCCTATATTTTATCTGTCAACCCTACCCTTCAGAAATGATGGAGGCTCATAGAGATCCAGGAGATGCCTCAGCGCCTCCTCAGCTTTTATTTCTACGTCCTGGACAGCGAGCACGAACCTTCCACTCCCAGTCATTGGCTAGAATGGAGGATATTCTCTGTTTTAGAGCTTTTTCTACTTGTCATTGTTATTATCTTCCTTATTTTAAAGAGATGTTTATTTTTTCCCAAACTTAATAGCTCATCCAAAAGTATTTCAAAGTTCATTCGACAAGGGAAAAACAACATGGTTCTGAAAAGTGAAGGAAACCGCCTGGTGTTTAGTAAAGAAGTAGTAGGGAGATTGAAAAAGCCAAACTTAATAAGCAAATCTCTCCAAGGGTATTTTCAGAGCTTCATACCCTCCCACACCCTGAAAATATTATTACATCAAGAATGTAGAACTGCTAACCAAATGTAAGGCTCCCATATGATTCTATCAAACTGAGGATGCTTCTTTACTAAGCAGTGAGCACACTTGCTGCCCCAGGGACCTTGGCAGTTGCAACGTAGGGCTCTTCCCTTTGGGATGGAAACAGCAAGTTTTCCTGTGGTCTACACGCTGGCCCCCAAAATACTACACTCCCAATACTTGTCAACTTTAAGTATTTTTCTACATATCTCCATTTTTCTGTTACTATTTGGACTACATCCTAGACTTGACATTACATAAATTGCATTCAAGAAGCTATTTTTCAAAGTTGGTAGGAAACCTTAAATCTATAGCTTGCAGTCCCTGGCTTACTTTCATCCAGGTGCATAAGGGTTTTCAAAAGTAGTCAGGTTAGTTACCCCATATCACAGCCCCACGCTTGTGTCACAGATATAAAAATGGAACATGATATTTAAGGTTTTAGTTGCCAAATCATCAAGCCTCCCAGACAGAGGCAATAGAGCAAAATGATTACAGAGGCATGGATTTTGATTTGCTCCAGTGTCTTGGGCAAGTCACTTGGCCTCTGTATTTATTTGTACTTACCTGCACTTATCTGTCACTTGGGGGTCATAATTGTACCTGGTCCATGGGTACGTTGTACAAATGATCTGTAAAGTAGTTACAAGAAACCGACACAGAGTAAGCACTCCACAGACGTTGGCTATTAGCTATTGGAACTATTCCTCCGTGAAACAGATGACTTTACCAGTGGATGACTCGGTGGGAGACAGTGAATCACAGAATCACAGCGTGTTGAAAGTGACCTAGTTCACACTCTTATGTGAAAAAAAGAAAAGTGTGCATGGGTAGAAAATGTCTGAAACTTTACCTAACAAATAGTTCATCATGTTAGCATTGAGGATTAGAATAAATCAGGAAAGGAGGAAAGAAAAACTTGAGTGTATTTCAATTTCTCTATCATTTGTGTTTCTACACTGAGACTCTGAATACACTGGAAGTGCAATCTATTTTAATGTGGCGGGATAAAGGTTTTCAAGTTTTCCTGATCCATCCGTATTATTATCTCAGAATTGCTGGCAGTTCTTGCCATCTTTGGATCTACACCCATCTGAGTGAGTGGGCCATTCTGGACGGAGGAGATAATAGAGCAGAAGTGAAGTGAGAGGAAAGGAGAGACAAGATTTTCTCTTTTCTCTTCAAAGAGGAAAGGTCTTTGGAATGGGAACAACTCACAACCAAACTTTGGGGAAAGGATGTGATGGAAAAAGAGATAAACATCCTACCCCTGTGATGAGAAGGATTCCCTGGGCTGGATGGAGGGAGGTCACAGGTGGCTGGACAAGGAAACCAACTAGGGAGAAACACACACAAGTGCAGAGCAAACACCCTGAGGCCACTCAGCCTGACTCCATGCAAACATGTGTCCAGCAGCCAGCCCTTCACCTGTGGCTCCCCAGCAAGACAGGTACCTCGGGGGTGCCAACTCATTCTGAGTCCATTATGCCTGGCCATTCATAAACCGCTGTCTAACGTGTGAGGAATAAACTCTCAATGTGTATGAGGAAATTGGGGAAGGAGGTTGAAAGGTTACTTAAACGGAAAACAAAGAAGTTCGGGAAGGCAGGATGGTAGAGAGACAAGAAAAAGACCTTAAAAGATAGAAAGGATTTGCCAAAGAAGAGAAAGAAAAAGAAATGATTCCGAATGGGTTAACCTGCAGCTAGGAAGTTAAGGAAGATTATTGATGGGTGAAGACTATGGAATAAAGTGAATAAAATGTATCAGAAGTTGCTGAGACTATGGTAAGCAGCATGATTATCAAATTATGAATTGGCTGCACTGGCATTCTAGGGGGGCACTAGGAAGGGGAAGCAGATGTTCATGAGATGACAGTAGCAGGTGGAAAGTTGTTTCAGGGGAAGATCAGTCTTGCAGAGGGTGTATCAGAGGAGGGCAAGTGTGAGCAAGCAAGGAAATACTAAGTGTATACGGTTCCTTCACTGAGTGCACCCAGCCCCGTGGTCAGCCTTGAGAACAAGCAGGACTTCAGGTACTGGAGCTACATTTCAGTCGTCAAGACTTGAGAAGACACCCTTAACTCAGGTCTTCTCTTCAAACTCCATCTTTCCTTCTTGACCTTCATTTGGCCTCTTCCCTTACCCTCAAGCTGTGGACTGAGGCCACAGAGCAAGATGGGTCACTAGTGTCCTCCATCCCCTGGCGACTGTGGTTCACATCAGTGGAGTACCAAAGGCAATAACCAAGTAACAGACACAAGAGTGTATGAAGAAGAAGAGATTCTGGTAAGGCTTTCTGTGACAGTGTGGGCCAAGTCGGCTCTATATGGCTAGTATCACGTGAATTATGAGCAGCCTTAGGGGAGAAGTTCTCAGAAGGCAGAGCCTGGCTCTCTAGAGGCTCTGCGTGCTCACAGCCCACTCCAAGACCTCAGTTACAGCTTCGGCCCCCAATCTCTCTCCCTCTGCCTGCTCACAGTTTTTTTTTTTTTTTTTTTTTCTTTTTGCGGTATGCGGGCCTCTCACTGCTGTGGCCTCTCCCGTTGCGGAGCACAGGCTCCGGATGCGCAGGCCCAGCGGCCATGGTTCACGGGCCCAGCCGCTCCGCGGCATATGGGATCCTCCCAGACCGGGGCACGAACCCGTATCCCCTGCATCGGCAGGCGGACTCTCAACCATTGCGCCACCACGGAGGCCCTACTCACAGTTTTTGAAGTCTTCTTTCCTCCACATTTCTCTTGAGAGGTGGAGGAGGAAGATGAGCTTCAGGCCAGCTCAGACTCCCCTGGGATCCCAGCAGGATGCCTATCATTAACCTCCCACCTTCTAGGAAGCTCCTAAGATCTTCACATTTGGGGCAGTTTTCATTTCAGCTGTGCTTCAAATTGCTGGCTGGAGACGGCCTGTTGGAAGGTGGCTAAAAGCAAGTAGCAATCCTTCGGGCAGCCTGGCCCTTCTCGACTGTCAGACATCTTCAGGGATATTCTAGGAAATGTTGTTTGTTCTAGAGAAGGGAGGGAAACAATCCAATTGTCCAATAATGCTTGAATGGAAAATAAATGATGCTATATGCATGTGATGAAATAATATCAAGCAGTCAAAAATCAAAGACCTAGATCTATATGGATTCACGTGGATAAGTCTTGAAAACATAATATTGATTGAAAGAAAATAAGATAAAGAACGTTAGATTGTGATAACAGGTATGTAAGTATTTAAATATTTAAATCAATTCAACATATTGCTTCTATATATAGAGATCCAAGAAAATAAACTTTATCCAAAGAACACATTATTTACATTTAATATGCTCATTTATCTAGGAGACCCAAAAGAACCCACAGATAAACTAGCAGGAACGAATAAGACGGTTCAACAAGGCACACACATACAAGATCAATACATTTTAAAAATCAGTCAGGCTCCTCTACACTGGCGTAACAAATTAGAAACTGTAAAAGAAAATAAGAAAAAAAGAAGATCTAAACATAGTCACAAGAGCCATATAAATTATTTAGAGCTAAGCATACGTAGAAGGCAATATAACTAACAGACTGAGTACGAACAGTTAAACTCCGCCCAACCCAAGGTTAGGAAAAGACTGTTGTTACTTTATGAGAACAGACCCTCTCCTTAAGGAGCAGATCAGTAAGTGAGAGTGAATCAAAGAAACACAGCATTTGAAAAGTCAGCTAGTCCAAGCCTCTTGATCGCACATACAGAAGCTGAAGCTCAGATAGGTTGAGTTACTTGGTAAAGGGCCCAATGTCCTGACTCAAGGACTAGCATTTTTCACTCATTCGCAAGACACAATCAAATGCAGTACCTTGGCAAGAGATGGGGAAAAAATGAAGAAATCAATTATATAGTTCCTCATCTTTAAGTACAGAAATAGCCGTGACAAAATTACACGTATTGAGGGAAAATTGAAGTGCAGAGTTTAAAATGTCAATAATCCACAGGGAAACTGGAGACCATTTAAAATATTCATATTAAATCTCTCTAGAAAAGACATTCAAAGATGTCCAATCAAAATGTGAATTTTATAATAGACATGGTATGATACAATTTATAATAGATATGGTATGAACCTTTCCCTTTCACGGGAAAGGTTCAGCTGGGAAAAAGGAATTGTTCTTGAAAATGGGGCCTGTGCTATTGCAGACACTGTGCTCAACCTAGGTCCACCGAATGCTCTGAGGTCAGCACTGAGGTCACAGAATTCCGCTGTGCGCCTGGCAACCTTGCAAACATAACAGCCCTGGTGAGCACTAGGCAGTACTACTGGTTCACTAAGTGGCACAAGTTTTTCAGCCATTTAGGAGACTTGACTATTTTTGTTTGTATTGAATCATTTCAACGGATTGCCCAAGAGCCAACAAGGGCCAGCCTGTAGGGAAGAGGAGGAGTTGGACATCTCTTGAGGCATCTTCTAAGGGAGACTTCTAGTCGGTACGATGGAACGGCGACGAAAGAGGAAACATCTGGAAAATGAAGAGTCCCAGGAAACTGCCGAGCACGGAGGAGGTATGTGGGGGGCAACTTGTCTGGGGCACATGGGTTTCTGCCAAACTGAACCTTCTCTAGGAAGCGGGGGACTGAGAACGTGTCACCTGTGAAGCAGGGAGCGAGAGACCTTGTCTCACTGATGCTGCCGTATCCATCCGGAGGGTCCCTGTGGTGTGAGACGGCACAGAACGGCCAGATGCCCCCTGGGAGATGGGATGTCAGCTCCGCTGGTCTGAGGACTCTCTCCTGGGGCAGCCGGGCCTGGAGCTTTGTCGCACTCACAGCAGGCTGCATCCTGCTTGCACAGACCTAGAGGTGCAGCTTTTCTCAGTCCCCGATTTCTCTCTTATGCTCTTGGATCTTTCCCTGGGGTCATGAGGTGGGGGATGTGAAGGATGCAAGGATGCTGAGAGAGACCCATGAGTTGCTTGGCCTCTTTTACCAAAGTGGAAAGAGAAGCCCCATGAGTTGAAGGCCCTGTTGAAAAATATCTTGACAAGTGGAATGCACTTTGAAAGAAGATTGTTTGTCTAGGGATGGTGTCATATTGAAAGCAAGGAGGTTTTATTCCTTCAACAGGAAGAATTTCCCAAAGGAGATCAAGGGAAGGGAAGGGTTTTCCAGAGACTGAGACCGCGTGGGCGGGGGTGAGAAATGGCCTCAGGGTCCTGGGGGGAGCTCTGAGAGCCACGGGCCACGTGGTGTCTGCGTGCATTAAATGTAGGCGAGTAGCTTGCCCTGGGAGAGGGGTGGTCACCCCAGAGCTCCAGCTAGAGGCCTCTGCCCCAGATTAGAGCCCAGTAGCTCCTACTGGAGGGCCCTGGAGACTGTAGGATGGGCCCTGGGAATGGAGGTCTACACAGCAGGCAGATTTCCAGGCAGTGGCTGGGACAGGCTGGGGAAGGCAATGACTGCCCCTGACCATTCAGAATATTTTGCTCTATGTTCCTGTGTGTGTGTGTGTGTGTGTGTGTGTGTGTGTGTGTGTGTGGTAGTGCAGAGAAGTGCGGGATGAATGGGGGTAGAGTGCTTACCAGATATAAAGTCTGCGTGGTAAAGTTCTTGTCACCCTGCCTGGACCTGGCTGACACTCGGTGTACGTAAGAGTGTATACAGATTTCTTGTTAGGGGTGTTTTATGAGACAGTAACTCATACACCCATGTACACTCTGATACAGCAAAAATATCACACACCCCACATATAACTTCCTTAGTAAACCACACACAGCACATGGAGGTATATACACGGATCCCTCCTGTACTACGTTCTCATACAACCCACCTGTATCACAATCCTCTCCTCCAACACCAAACACTGGAGATGAGATATGTATATAGACACACACACACTATATATAGGACACACGCACACACACACTATATATATATATGTATCTCCTCAACTCTCGCACAAACACAGCTAACTTCAGCAATCGCTAAATACCTCTGTAAGAACCAGTCACGTGTCATACACACCACACTTGTAACACATTCTTGAGTAATGCCAGACCCGCTTTGTACAAACCACAGTAAACCACAGTCTCACTAACCCATGTCAGGGTTGCCAGAGAAAATATGGGCTATCCAGTTCAATTTGAATTCCAGATAAACAACAAGTAATTTTTCAGTATCAGTATGTCCCACATATTGTATGGGCCATACTCACACTAAAACTAAGTCAGGCCAAATACTGCATGGGAATACTTACACTAAAAAATTATTCTGGGTTTATCTGAAACTGAAATTTAACTGGGTGCCTTGTATTCTTGTTCGCTAAGTCTGGCAACCCTTATATACTTACCACCAGCTGATGTATTACATATTTATTGTAGTTTTGTTTAGTGTGTGTCTTCCCCTACTAGAATGTGCAGCGTTACCAAAGACTACAACAATGGAAGAGTGCCGGATACACAGGAGTAGCTGCTTACTGAATCTTGGTGAATGAATGAATGAACACGCACCATAAATACAAGCCACACCATGTAATGAGGAAAAGTTACATGTCCCAGAATTCCTGACTTGTGAACAGAAACCATGCACACAAAGGCCACAGACACACATAGACACATCTGCACTGTGCTCCCCATGCCAACCCCACACTTACCACAGACTTAACTGATACACATCACTCACTCTTCCCACACACTCACAGTCACCACCGAGGCCTACATTACCAACTAGACAGTGAGAGAATAAGTATTGATTGGAATTAAATCCTGGAGGATCCACTGGGAACCACACTCTCAACTGTGTGTATTCACTGCACCTGACACGTGTCACACACTCAGTAAATATTTGTGGACAGAGGACTGATGAACCCACCCTGAGCCTTTCATTCCTCCCTCAGGAATCTCGAAGTCACAAGAGGATCCCCCTCGGCTTGGATCCACTGTGGTGGCCCAAGGCTGCAGCCCAGGGTCAGGGGAGGTCTCCTCTGCCTCTAAATACTTCTTCTGTACTTCTACTCCGCTCAAGCTCAGCTACGCTGGTAAGGGCGCGGGGCTCCTCAGGTGAGGGGGTGCTTGGCTGTGAGGCAGGAGGCACACAGATCCCAGGGAGGCTGAGAGGAAATCCAGGGTCATCAGAGGTGATGAGGGCTCTGTGGAAGAGCCTGGGCAGGATGGCTGAGCTGTTCCGAGGGAGTGGATGCCAGCTGAGTCTGGGGGGGCGGTGTGAATCCTGGTAGTACCATGGTGGGGAAGTCAAGGAGCAGGGGCCGGAAAGGTCTGGGCTTGAGGTGGAGGGAAGAGGGACCAGATGAAGCATCTTCAGAGGAAAATGTAGGCATTGTCTTTGCCTTTGCCTTTGCTTCCAGAGAAGGACAGAGTTCTGCATCATACACCTCCAGCCTGAGAGCAGGACCATCCAGCTCAGGTCCACACAGCTCACACATACATCCGCCCTCCAGTCACAGCCCTTCTGAGAGCACACAGAAGCCCCAAGCACCACAGCCCCATTCCACAAGGAATGCACCACCGATATTCCCAAACTCACACTCCTTGTCATACACGCATCCAGCCGCATCCCTCACATACCACAGCCCTCACCACCATACTCCACACCCCTGTATACAGACACCGCTCCAGTATCCCCCCCACGCACATGAAAAGCCCACAGATGACACCAGATACACCGCTCCATCCTACGGCCAAAAGACACCAAGCTCACGACATAGCTACGTCATGCAAATGTCCCTCTCTCGTCTACCACACCTGCTCCCTCAGCTTCCGGCACGGCCCATGCATGTTATTATGGTTTTAATTTCCTTTTTCAGCAATGCGGAGATTTCGAGACACTGCCTGGCTTACAGCACCCCTAGCCCAGGTTCAGGAAGAAGGGGAGACCGCTCCCCCATCACACTGTGTCTCCTCCTCGCCCTCTTCACCCTGTAAGAACGATCTGCACCCAGACAAAGAGGAAAGGGGCATGAAAATATACTACATGCAGGTACAAGTGAACAAGGGTGTCGCTGTCTCCTGGAAGACAAAGAAACCCTTGGAGTTGCCTGAAAAGCAGCTGACGATAGAAGAAGTGACCCTTCCTGAGGATGCGTGCACAGTAGGCACGTGCCCCTCTGATGTGTTCACCGAAAGCCTCCTGTCTGACAGTGAGCCCACTGGGGAGGAGAAAGAGTATGAGGAAAGGGCAGAGCCAGGCAGCCCATCAGGGTCACCTGCCGTCGAGGAGAGACCCAGGGCCAAGACACCGGACTGGATGGTGACCATGGAGACCGGCTTCAGGTGCATGGCCTGCTGCCGGGTCTTCCCCACCTTGGAGATCCTCCAGCAGCACGTGAAGGGCGGCGTCCAGGAGGGCTTCAGCTGCCGTGTCTTTCATCTCACCATGGCCCAGCTGATGGGCAATGTGGAATCCGGGAGCACCCCTAAGGAGGAGGAGGAGGAGGAGGAGGAGGAAGAGAAGCAAGAAGAAAAGGAGAATGAGGGAGAGCAGCCCACGGGGGAAGGCCCCAGCCCAAAGAGACCCCGCAGGCAGGCTCTTTTCTCTCCTTTGAGTTGCAAACAGCAACTGAGATTCATGGGACAGAAGATCCTGGAAGACGCTGTGGCCGTCCCTTGGAAGAGGTAAGGCTTGAGGCTGGCAGTCTTCTGAGCCTATGTCACGAGGGCCCTGAGGAGTCTAAGGGAAGGGGCCGCACACATGTGCTGGTTGACCTAATGGCTCTGCAGTTGCATCCGATGGGGCACACCCAGCACTAACAAAGGCGTTGACCTCTGTTGATGTCAACAAGAAGGTGGAGCCTTTTCCTAGGCGCTTTCTCAGGGTCTGCACGATGGACCTCAACTCTTAGAGGACGTACTGCCAGCAGCTCCTTCTCGGCAGAGAGAGCCAGGAGTGGTCTCAAGAGAGGACAGGGGCCCTTGCAGGACCAGAACTTTGAGGTCTGAGAGCCTTGGGCCTGAGCCGAGATCTCACCCGGACCACTGGACCTAGCCTTCTGTGACAAAGGGGAATATGAAAGAGAGTCACGTGGAAATGAGGTCCCCCGAGATATGGAAATGTTCCAGAACCTCCGTTGCGTGGTAGTTGATCTGGAGCCAAGCTCCCTGTGGTGTGTGTGGCTCTGAGCTTTAAGGCAATGCTGGAGGGTAACCCTGACCAGCAGAGCTTGGAGTGCTGCTTGTCTCTTCCTGTTCTACCTCATTTGCTTTATCCCTTCCAGGGAGAAGAAAGGACCCTCGGGAGAGTAGCAGACAGAATGCCGTGGTCTGAAGGAGGATGAAGGGACCGGCCCTCAGTCTAACATCATATGACAATAGAAGCGTCCTATGCAATAAAGGGCATTTTCCAAACCTTTCCTGGAGCTTTTATTTAATTACATTTTTCTATCTATGCATCTACCTGTCATCTACATCTGTATCTTTCAAGGTTTGTGAACAAGCTTTCACATAAGCACTAGAGACGTCCGCCAGCATTTTCCAGAAGAGGCCTGCAAATTGCTGGGGACTCCTCACAAATAGGGAATGGCCACAACCCCTGCCACACAGACTATGCGCGTGGCCCTCCTGACGTACTCCCACTCTCTCTCTGAATTTCCCAACGTCTGAGATGAGGGTGCTGGCTGGAGGCAATGATCACGTGCAGGCTGAATCTTCTCCAGATTCTGATTCTCTTCCTGGGCATATCGTCCTCAAGCACAGTCTCCATGTCCCTGGCCACACTGATCTCTCTCCTTCAGTCCTTCCCTCCCTCCCTCTCCTGCCTCCCAGTGCAGAGAATACTTTTTTGCATTTGAGACGACATTTATTTTTTGTTCAGAGAATTCTCACCTGTTCTTCTGTGGCCTCCGTTGTGAACATTCCAAAGCTGAGAATTTTCTTGTTTTCTCCCTCATTTCTGCTGAGTCTTTACCTTCCTAATGCAGTGAACTCACAGTGCCTAGCTGACTGGATGGGGAAAAAGATCCAGGGAGCAAAGAGAAATAATAAAAGAATATATCAGTTAATGTTTCATAGTGTTATCCAACTACATGTTTTTAAAATTTTGGAATAATATTAGGAATCTTCTCTTTATAAAAAACTGAATTATTGGGCTTCCCTGGCGGAGCAGTGGTTAAGAATATGCCTGCGAATGCAGGGGACATGGGTTCGAGCCCTGGCTGGGAAGATCCCACGTGCCACGGTGTAACTCAGCCCGCGCGCCACAACTACTGAGCCTGCGCTCTAGAGCCCGTGTGCCACATCTACCGAGCCCACGTGCCACAAGTACGGAAGCCTGCGTGCCTAGAGCCCATGCTCCGCAACAAGAGAAGCCACTGCAATGAGAAGCCCGTGCACCACAGCCAAGAGTAGCCCCCGCTCACTGCAACTAGAGAACGCCCGCTAGCAGCAACAAAGACCCAATGCAGCCCAAAATAAATTAATTAATTTTAAAAAATTAAATTACTTTCAAAGGTACAATGTATAAAAGTACAATAAAAGCCCCCCTTCATAACCCCCCAACCCCACTCTCAAGATGGAATAGATATGCTGTGATACAATTTAGAGTCGTAGTACTGCTCCTCCTCCCACCACATCCGAAATCCTCTGAGCCCGGTGCAGCAGCTTCCTTTCACAATGCTAGGACCCGCCACAAGACAGATGATAATCCCTCTGGACATTTCAAGGAGCGGCACCAAGGCAAAAGTACCTGGGAAATGCCACTGACAGCTCAGAATATCCAGGGCATTTCTAGAGCCTCGGCACTGCTCTCGCTCTGGGAATGAAGGTCCAAAAAGCACATCGGAGAATGTTCATAGTTGTAAACAAGCTCCACCTTTGAAACACAATCTACATAGAACCACATATACAAGCCTGCACAATGGATGAAGCCAAGGTCTCCTCCATGATTTCCCTTCTGACCACCTTATTGTCTCCTCAGCCATAAAAGGTGAACTTGAAACTCAGGACCTTGCCTTGTCACCAGAAACATCCAAGCTTGGATCAGTCTTTCTAAGACCAGATACTTGCTCTCTGAACTATTAGAGACTTGTCACATACACACAGGTAGAACAGGATTATTTCTATCTACCTGGGGACCTGGAGTCTTTCACATTGCTCCTGTTAAAACTCTCACAACAGCAAAACTTTACCTACAAAGGGTTCAAGCTATGACACCCCCAATTTCCACAAACCTCCTCAGCTCTTGTGAGTCACATACAGCCAATTCCAGGAATTGGAAACATGGTTGTGAGGATGAAACTGACGTTGGGGCTCCCCTTGGATATGGTCTTCCAGACTTACCCAAAGGCCATTAAGAGGACGGTTTACCCCACCTCAGGGAAACCCGAGGCAGTACTTGCAGTCAAGGGCTGGCCATGGCTTCTGAGCTACATCCAAAGAGCAGTTCATACTGTACCTGGGTCTGCTGGAGCCATTTCTGACTGTCCGAGAGCCAGCACGTACCGCTCCTCAACTGCCTCCATTGTGGCTCATCAGTAGGGCTGTCAGATTTAGTAACTAAAAGTACAGGATACCCAGTTAAACTTGAACTCCACATGAATAATAAGTCATCACTTTTAGTATAAGTAGATCCTATGAACTATTTGGGGCATACTTATCTTCCAAATATACTTGTTGTTTTTCTGACATTCATATTTAACTAAACAGCCTATATTTTATCTGTCAACCCTACCCTTCAGAAATGATGGAGGCTCATAGAGATCCAGGAGATGCCTCAGCGCCTCCTCAGCTTTTATTTCTACGTCCTGGACAGCGAGCACGAACCTTCCACTCCCAGTCATTGGCTAGAATGGAGGATATTCTCTGTTTTAGAGCTTTTTCTACTTGTCATTGTTATTATCTTCCTTATTTTAAAGAGATGTTTATTTTTTCCCAAACTTAATAGCTCATCCAAAAGTATTTCAAAGTTCATTCGACAAGGGAAAAACAACATGGTTCTGAAAAGTGAAGGAAACCGCCTGGTGTTTAGTAAAGAAGTAGTAGGGAGATTGAAAAAGCCAAACTTAATAAGCAAATCTCTCCAAGGGTATTTTCAGAGCTTGATACCCTCCCACACCCTGAAAATATTATTACATCAAGAATGTAGAACTGCTAACCAAATGTAAGGCTCCCATATGATTCTATCAAACTGAGGATGCTTCTTTACTAAGCAGTGAGCACACTTGCTGCCCCAGGGACCTTGGCAGTTGCAACGTAGGGCTCTTCCCTTTGGGATGGAAACAGCAAGTTTTCCTGTGGTCTACACGCTGGCCCCCAAAATACTACACTCCCAATACTTGTCAACTTTAAGTATTTTTCTACATATCTCCATTTTTCTGTTACTATTTGGACTACATCCTAGACTTGACATTACATAAATTGCATTCAAGAAGCTATTTTTCAAAGTTGGTAGGAAACCTTAAATCTATAGCTTGCAGTCCCTGGCTTACTTTCATCCAGGTGCATAAGGGTTTTCAAAAGTAGTCAGGTTAGTTACCCCATATCACAGCCCCACGCTTGTGTCACAGATATAAAAATGGAACATGATATTTAAGGTTTTAGTTGCCAAATCATCAAGCCTCCCAGACAGAGGCAATAGAGCAAAATGATTACAGAGGCATGGATTTTGATTTGCTCCAGTGTCTTGGGCAAGTCACTTGGCCTCTGTATTTATTTGTACTTACCTGCACTTATCTGTCACTTGGGGGTCATAATTGTACCTGGTCCATGGGTACGTTGTACAAATGATCTGTAAAGTAGTTACAAGAAACCGACACAGAGTAAGCACTCCACAGACGTTGGCTATTAGCTATTGGAACTATTCCTCCGTGAAACAGATGACTTTACCAGTGGATGACTCGGTGGGAGACAGTGAATCACAGAATCACAGCATGTTGAAAGTGACCTAGTTCACACTCTTATGTGAAAAAAAGAAAAGTGTGCATGGGTAGAAAATGTCTGAAACTTTACCTGACAAATAGTTCATCATGTTAGCATTGAGGATTAGGATAAATCAGGAAAGGAGGAAAGAAAAACTTGAGTGTATTTCAATTTCTCTATCATTTGTGTTTCTACACTGAGACTCTGAATACACTGGAAGTGCAATCTATTTTAATGTGGCGGGATAAAGGTTTTCAAGTTCTCCTGATCCATCCGTATTATTATCTCAGAATTGCTGGCAGTTCTTGCCATCTTTGGATCTACACCCATCTGAGTGAGTGGGCCATTCTGGACGGAGGAGATAATAGAGCAGAAGTGAAGTGAGAGGAAAGGAGAGACAAGATTTTCTCTTTTCTCTTCAAAGAGGAAAGGTCTTTGGAATGGGAACAACTCACAACCAAACTTTGGGGAAAGGATGTGATGGAAAAAGAGATAAACATCCTACCCCTGTGATGAGAAGGATTCCCTGGGCTGGATGGAGGGAGGTCACAGGTGGCTGGACAAGGAAACCAACTAGGGAGAAACACACACTAGTGCAGAGCAAACACCCTGAGGCCACTCAGCCTGACTCCATGCAAACATGTGTCCAGCAGCCAGCCCTTCACCTGTGGCTCCCCAGCAAGACAGGTACCTCGGGGGTGCCAACTCATTCTGAGTCCATTATGCCTGGCCATTCATAAACCGCTGTCTAACGTGTGAGGAATAAACTCTCAATGTTTAGGAGGAAATTGGGGAAGGAGATTGAAAGGTTACTTAAACGGAAAACAAAGAAGTTCGGGAAGGCAGGATGGTAGAGAGACAAGAAAAAGACCTTAAAAGATAGAAAGGATTTGCCAAAGAAGAGAAAGAAAAAGAAATGATTCCGAATGGGTTAACCTGCAGCTAGGAAGTTAAGGAAGATTATTGATGGGTGAAGACTATGGAATAAAGTGAATAAAATGTATCAGAAGTTGCTGAGACTATGGTAAGCAGCATGATTATCAAATTATGAATTGGCTGCACTGGCATTCTAGGGGGGCACTAGGAAGGGGAAGCAGATGTTCATGAGATGACAGTAGCAGGTGGAAAGTTGTTTCAGGGGAAGATCAGTCTTGCAGAGGGTGTATCAGAGGAGGGCAAGTGTGAGCAAGCAAGGAAATACTAAGTGTATACGGTTCCTTCACTGAGTGCACCCAGCCCCGTGGTCAGCCTTGAGAACAAGCAGGACTTCAGGTACTGGAGCTACATTTCAGTCGTCAAGACTTGAGAAGACACCCTTAACTCAGGTCTTCTCTTCAAACTCCATCTTTCCTTCTTGACCTTCATTTGGCCTCTTCCCTTACCCTCAAGCTGTGGACTGAGGCCACAGAGCAAGATGGGTCACTAGTGTCCTCCATCCCCTGGCGACTGTGGTTCACATCAGTGGAGTACCAAAGGCAATAACCAAGTAACAGACACAAGAGTGTATGAAGAAGAAGAGATTCTGATAAGGCTTTCTGTGACAGTGTGGGCCAAGTCGGCTCTATATGGCTGGTATCACGTGAATTATGAGCAGCCTTAGGGGAGAAGTTCTCAGAAGGCAGAGCCTGGCTCTCTAGAGGCTCTGCGTGCTCACAGCCCACTCCAAGACCTCAGTTACAGCTTCGGCCCCCAATCTCTCTCCCTCTGCCTGCTCACAGTTTTTTTTTTTTTTTTTTTCTTTTTGCGGTATGCGGGCCTCTCACTGCTGTGGCCTCTCCCGTTGCGGAGCACAGGCTCCGGATGCGCAGGCCCAGCGGTCATGGCTCACGGGCCCAGCCGCTCCGCGGCATATGGGATCCTCCCAGACCGGGGCACGAACCCGTATCCCCTGCATCGGCAGGCGGACTCTCAACCATTGCGCCACCAGGGAGGCCCTACTCACAGTTTTTGAAGTCTTCTTTCCTCCACATTTCTCTTGAGAGGTGGAGGAGGAAGATGAGCTTCAGGCCAGCTCAGACTCCCCTGGGATCCCAGCAGGATGCCTATCATTAACCTCCCACCTTATAGGAAGCTCCTAAGATCTTCACATTTGGGGCAGTTTTCATTTCAGCTGTGCTTCAAATTGCTGGCTGAAGACGGCCTGTTGGAAGGTGGCTAAAAGCAAGTAGCAATCCTTCGGGCAGCCTGGCCCTTCTCGACTGTCAGACATCTTCAGGGATATTCTAGGAAATGCTGTTTGTTCTAGAGAAGGGAGGGAAACAATCCAATTGTCCAATAATGCTTGAATGGAAAATAAATGATGCTATATGCATGTGATGAAATAATATCAAGCAGTCAAAAATCAAAGACCTAGATCTATATGGATTCACGTGGATAAGTCTTGAAAACATAATATTGATTGAAAGAAAATAAGATAAAGAACGTTAGATTGTGATAACAGGTATGTAAGTATTTAAATATTTAAATCAATTCAACATATTGCTTCTATATATATAGATGCAAGAAAATAAACTTTATCCAAAGAACACATTATTTGCTCATTATATGCTCATTTATCTAGGAGACCCAAAAGAACCCACAGATAAACTAGCAGGAACTAATAAGACGGTTCAACAAGGCACACACATACAAGATCAATACATTTTAAAAATCAGTCAGGCTCCTCTACACTGGCGATAACAAATTAGAAACTGTAAAAGAAAATAAGAAAAAAAGAAGATCTAAACATAGTCACAAGAGCCATATAAATTATTTAGAGCTAAGCATACGTAGAAGGCAATATAACTAACAAACTGAGTACGAACAGTTAAACTCCGCCCAACCCAAGGTTAGGAAAAGACTGTTGTTACTTTATGAGAACAGACCCTCTTCTTAAGGAGCAGATCAGTAAGCGAGAGTGAATCAAAGAAACACAGCATTTGAAAAGTCAGCTAGTCCAAGCCTCTTGATCGCACATACAGAAGCTGAAGCCCAGATAGGTTGAGTTACTTGGTAAAGGGCCCAATGTCCTGACTCAAGGACTAGCATTTTTCACTCATTCGCAAGACACAATCAAATGCAGTACCTTGGCAAGAGATGGGGAAAAAATGAAGAAATCAATTATATAGTTCCTCATCTTTAAGTACAGAAATAGCCGTGACAAAATTACACGTATTGAGGGAAAATTGAAGTGCAGAGTTTAAAATGTCAATAATCCACAGGGAAACTGGAGACCATTTAAAATATTCATATTAAATCTCTCTAGAAAAGACATTCAAAGATCTCCAATCAAAATGTGAATTTTATAACAGACATGGTATGATACAATTTATAATAGATATGGTATGAACCTTTCCCTTTCACGGGAAAGGTTCGGCTGGGAAAAAGGAATTGTTCTTGAAAATGGGGCCTGTGCTATTGCAGACACTGTGCTCAACCCAGGTCCACCGAATGCTCTGATGTCAGCACTGAGGTCACAGAATTCCGCTGTGCGCCTGGCAACCTTGCAAACATAACAGCCCTGGTGAGCACTAGGCAGTACTGCTGGTTCACTAAGTGGCACAAGTTTTTCAGCCATTTAGGAGACTTGACTATTTTTGTTTGTATTGAATCATTTCAACGGATTGCCCAAGAGCCAACAAGGGCCAACCTGTAGGGAAGAGGAGGAGTTGGACATCTCTTGAGGCATCTTCTAAGGGAGACTTCTAGTTGGTACCATGAAACGGCGACAAAAGAGGAAACATCTGGAAAATGAAGAGTCCCAGGAAACTGCCGAGAACGGAGGAGGTGTGTGGGGGGCAACTTGTCTGGGGCACATGGGTTTCTGCCAAACTGAACCTTCTCTAGGAAGCGGGGGACTGAGAACGTGTCACCTGTGAAGCAGGGAGCGAGAGACCTGGTCTCACTGATGCTGCCGTGTCCATCCGGAGGGTCCCTGTGGTGTGAGACGGCACAGAACGGCCAGATGCCCCCTGGGAGATGGGATGTCAGCTCCGCTGGTCTGAGGACTCTCTCCTGGGGCAGCCGGGCCTGGAGCTTTGTCGGACTCACAGCAGGCTGCATCCTGCTTGCACAGACCTAGAGGTGCAGCTTTTCTCAGTCCCCGATTTCTCTCTTATGCTCTTGGATCTTTCCCTGGGGTCATGAGGTGGGGGATGTGAAGGATGCAAGGATGCTGAGAGAGACCCATGAGTTGCTTGGCCTCTTTTACCAAAGTGGAAAGAGAAGCCCCATGAGTTGAAGGCCCTGTTGAAAAATATCTCGACAAGTGGAATGCACTTTGAAAGAAGATTGTTTGTCTAGGGATGGTGTCATATTGAAAGCAAGGAGGTTTTATTCCTTCAACAGGAAGAATTTCCCAAAGGAGATCAAGGGAAGGGAAGGGTTTTCCATAGACTGAGACCGCGTGGGCGGGGGTGAGAAATGGCCTCAGGGTCCTGGGGGGAGATCTGAGAGCCACGGGCCACGTGGTGTCTGCGTGCATTAAATGTAGGCGAGTAGCTTGCCCTGGGAGAGGGGTGGTCACCCCAGAGCTCCAGCTAGAGGCCTCTGCCCCAGATTAGAGCCCAGTAGCTCCTACCAGGCCCAGGGCCCTGGAGACTGTAGGATGGGCCCTGGGAATGGAGGTCTAGACAGCAGGCAGATTTCCAGGCAGTGGCTGGGACAGGCTGGGGAAGGCAATGACTGCCCCTGACCATTCAGAATATTTTGCTCTATGTTCCTGTGTGTGTGTGTGTGTGTGTGTGTGTGTGTGTGTGTGTGTGTGGTAGTGCAGAGAAGTGCGGGATGAATGGGGGTAGAGTGCTTACCAGATATAAAGTCTGCGTGGTAAAGTTCTTGTCACCCTGCCTGGACCTGGCTGACACTCGGTGTACGTAAGAGTGTATACAGATTTCTTGTTAGGGGTGTTTTATGAGACAGTAACTCATACACCCATGTACACTCTGATACAGCAAAAATATCACACACCCCACATATAACTTCCTTAGTAAACCACACACAGCACATGGAGGTATATACACGGATCCCTCCTGTACTACGTTCTCATACAACCCACCTGTATCACAATCCTCTCCTCCAACACCAAACGCTGGAGATGAGATATGTATATAGACACACACACACTATATATAGGACACACACACACACACACACTATATATATATATGTATCTCCTCAACTCTCGCACAAACACAGCTAACTTCAGCAATCGCTAAATACCTCTGTAAGAACCAGTCACGTGTCATACACACCACACTTGTAACACATTCTTGAGTAATGCCAGACCCGCTTTGTACAAAACCACAGTAAACCACAGTCTCACTAACCCATGTCAGGGTTGCCAGAGAAAATATGGGCTATCCAGTTCAATTTGAATTCCAGATAAACAACAAGTAATTTTTCAGTATCAGTATGTCCCACATATTGTATGGGCCATACTCACACTAAAACTAAGTCAGGCCAAATACTGCATGGGAATACTTACACTAAAAAATTATTCTGGGTTTATCTGAAACTGAAATTTAACTGGGTGCCTTGTATTCTTGTTCGCTAAGTCTGGCAACCCTTATATACTTACCACCAGCTGATGTATTACATATTTATTGTAGTTTTGTTTAGTGTGTGTCTTCCCCTACTAGAATGTGCAGCGTTACCAAAGACTACAACAATGGAAGAGTGCCGGATACACAGGAGTAGCTGCTTACTGAATCTTGGTGAATGAATGAATGAACATGCACCATAAATACAAGCCACACCATGTAATGAGGAAAAGTTACATGTCCCAGAATTCCTGACTTGTGAACAGAAACCATGCACACAAAGGCCACAGACACACATAGACACATCTGCACTGTGCTCCCCATGCCAACCCCACACTTACCACAGACTTAACTGATACACATCACTCACTCTTCCCACACACTCACAGTCACCACCGAGGCCTACATTACCAACTAGACAGTGAGAGAATAAGTATTGATTGGAATTAAATCCTGGAGGATCCACTGGGAACCACACTCTCAACTGTGTGTATTCACTGCACCTGACACGTGTCACACACTCAGTAAATATTTGTGGACAGAGGACTGATGAACCCACCCTGAGCCTTTCATTCCTCCCTCAGGAATCTCGAAGTCACAAGAGGATCCCCCTCGGCTTGGATCCACTGTGGTGGCCCAAGGCTGCAGCCCAGGGTCAGGGGAGGTCTCCTCTGCCTCTAAATACTTCTTCTGTACTTCTACTCCGCTCAAGCTCAGCTACGCTGGTAAGGGCGCGGGGCTCCTCAGGTGAGGGGGTGCTTGGCTGTGAGGCAGGAGGCACACAGATCCCAGGGAGGCTGAGAGGAAATCCAGGGTCATCAGAGGTGATGAGGGCTCTGTGGAAGAGCCTGGGCAGGATGGCTGAGCTGTTCCGAGGGAGTGGATGCCAGCTGAGTCTGGGGGGGCGGTGTGAATCCTGGTAGTACCATGGTGGGGAAGTCAAAGAGCAGGGGCCGGAAAGGTCTGGGCTTGAGGTGGAGGGAAGAGGGACCAGATGAAGCATCTTCAGAGGAAAATGTAGGCATTGTCTTTGCCTTTGCCTTTGCTTCCAGAGAAGGACAGAGTTCTGCATCATACACCTCCAGCCTGAGAGCAGGACCATCCAGCTCAGGTCCACACAGCTCACACATACATCCGCCCTCCAGGCACAGCCCTTCTGAGAGCACACAGAAGCCCCAAGCACCACAGCCCCATTCCACAAGGAATGCACCACCGATATTCCCAAAATCACACTCCTTGTCATACACGCATCCAGCCGCATCCCTCACATACCACAGCTCTCACCACCATACTCCACACCCCTGTATACAGACACCGCTCCAGTATCCCCCCCACGCACATGAAAAGCCCACAGATGACACCAGATACACCGCTCCATCCTACGGCCAAAAGACACCAAGCTCACGACATAGCTACGTCATGCAAATGTCCCTCTCTCGTCTACCACACCTGCTCCCTCAGCTTCCGGCACGGCCCATGCATGTTATTATGGTTTTAATTTCCTTTTTCAGCAATGCGGAGATTTCGAGACACTGCCTGGCTTACAGCACCCCTAGCCCAGGTTCAGGAAGAAGGGGAGACTGCTCCCCCATCACACTGTGTCTCCTCCTCGCCCTCTTCACCCTGTAAGAACGATCTGCACCCAGACAAAGAGGAAAGGGGCATGAAAATATACTACATGCAGGTACAAGTGAACAAGGGTGTCGCTGTCTCCTGGAAGACAAAGAAACCCTTGGAGTTGCCTGAAAAGCAGCTGACGATAGAAGAAGTGACCCTTCCTGAGGATGCGTGCACAGTAGGCACGTGCCCCTCTGATGTGTTCACCGAAAGCCTCCTGTCTGACAGTGAGCCCACTGGGGAGGAGAAAGAGTATGAGGAAAGGGCAGAGCCAGGCAGCCCATCAGGGTCACCTGCCGTCGAGGAGAGACCCAGGGCCAAGACACCGGACTGGATGGTGACCATGAAGACCGGCTTCAGGTGCATGGCCTGCTGCCGGGTCTTCCCCACCTTGGAGATCCTCCAGCAGCACGTGAAGGGCGGCGTCCTGGAGGGCTTCAGCTGCCGTGTCTTTCATCTCACCATGGCCCAGCTGATGGGCAATGTGGAATCCGGGAGCACCTCTGAGGAGGAGGAGGAGGAGGAGGAGGAGGAGGAGGAGGAGGAGGAGGAAGAGAAGCAAGAAGAAAAGGAGAATGAGGGAGAGCAGCCCACGGGGGAAGGCCCCAGCCCAAAGAGACCCCGCAGGCAGGCTCTTTTCTCTCCTTTGAGTTGCAAACAGCAACTGAGATTCATGGGACAGAAGATCCTGGAAGACGCTGTGGCCGTCCCTTGGAAGAGGTAAGGCTTGAGGCTGGCAGTCTTCTGAGCCTATGTCACGAGGGCCCAGAGGAGTCTAAGGGAAGGGGCTGCACACATGTGCTGGTTGACCTAATGGCTCTGCAGTTGCATCCGATGGGACACACCCAGCACTACCAAAGGCGTTGACCTCTGTTGACGTCAACAAGAAGGTGGAGCCTTTTCCTAGGCGTTTTCTCAGGGTCTGCACGATGGACCTCAACTCTTAGAGGACGTACTGCCAGCAGCTCCTTCTCGGCAGAGAGAGCCAGGAGTGGTCTCAAGAGAGGACAGGGGCCCTTGCAGGACCAGAAGTTTGAGGTCTGAGAGCCTTGGGCCTGAGCCGAGATCTCACCCGGACCACTGGACCTAGCCTTCTGTGACAAAGGGGAATATGAAAGAGAGTCACGTGGAAATGAGGTCCCCCGAGATATGGAAATGTTCCAGAACCTCCGTTGCGTGGTCGTTGATCTGGAGCCAAGCTCCCTGTGGTGTGTGTGGCTCTGAGCTTTAAGGCAATGCTGGAGGGTAACCCTGACCAGCAGAGCTTGGAGTGCTGCTTGTCTCTTCCTGTTCCACCTCATTTGCTTTATCCCTTCCAGGGAGAAGAAAGGACCCTCGGGAGAGTAGCAGACAGAATGCCGTGGTCTGAAGGAGGATGAAGGGACCGGCCCTCAGTCTAACATCATATGACAATAGAAGCGTCCTATGCAATAAAGGGCATTTTCCAAACCTTTCCTGGAGCTTTTATTTAATTACATTTTTCTATCTATGCATCTACCTGTCATCTACATCTGTATCTTTCAAGGTTTGTGAACAAGCTTTCACATAAGCACTAGAGACGTCCGCCAGCATTTTCCAGAAGAGGCCTGCAAATTGCTGGGGACTCCTCACAAATAGGGAATGGCCACAACCCCTGCCACACAGACTATGCGCTTGGCCCTCCTGACGTACTCCCACTCTCTCTCTGAATTTCCCAACATCTGAGATGAGGGGGCTGGCTGGAGGCAATGATCACGTGCAGGCTGAATCTTCTGCAGATTCTGATTCTCTTCTTGGGCATATCGTCCTCAAGCACAGTCTCCATGTCCCTGGCCACACTGATCTCTCTCCTTCAGTCCTTCCCTCCCTCCCTCTCCTGCCTCCCAGTGCAGAGAATACTTTTTTGCATTTGAGACGACATTTATTTTTTGTTCACAGAATTCTCACCTGTTCTACTGTGGCCTCCGTTGTGAACATTCCAAAGCTGAGAATTTTCTTTTTTTCTCCCTCATTTCTGCTGAGTCTTTACCTTCCTAATGCAGTGAACTCACAGTGCCTAGCTGACTGAATGGGGAAAAAGATCCAGGGAGCAAAGAGAAATAATAAAAGAATATATCAGTTAATGTTTCATAGTGTTATCCAACTACATATTTTTAAAATTTTGGAATAATATTAGGAATCTTCTCTTTATAAAAAACTGAACTATTGGGCTTCCCTGGTGGAGCAGTGGTTAAGAATATGCCTGCGAATGCAGGGGACATGGGTTCGAGCCCTGGTCTGGGAAGATCCCACGTGCCACGGAGTAACTCAGCCCGCGCGCCACAACTACTGAGCCTGCGCTCTAGAGCCCGTGTGCCACATCTACCGAGCCCACGTGCCACAACTACGGAAGCCTGCGTGCCTAGAGCCCATGCTCCGCAACAAGAGAAGCCACTGCAATGAGAAGCCCGTGCACCACAGCCAAGAGTAGCCCCCGCTCACTGCAGCTAGAGAACGCCCGCTAGCAGCAACAAAGACCCAATGCAGCCCAAAATAAATTAATTAATTTTAAAAAATTGAATTAGTTTCAAGGGTACAATGTATAAAAGTACAATAAAAGCCCCCCTTCATAACCCCCCAACCCCACTCTCAAGATGGAATAGATATGCTGTGATACAATTTAGAGTCGTAGTACTACTCCTCCTCCCACCACATCCGAAATCCTCTGAGCCCGGTGCAGCAGCTTCCTTTCACAATGCTAGGACCCGCCACAAGACAGATGATAATCCCTCTGGACATTTCAAGGAGCGGCACCAAGGCAACAGTACCTGGGAAATGCCACTGACAGCTCAGAATATCCAGGGCATTTCTAGAGCCTCGGCACTGCTCTCGCTCTGGGAATGAAGGTCCAAAAAGCACATCGGAGAATGTTCATAGTTGTAAACAAGCTCCACCTTTGAAACACAATCTACATAGAACCACATATACAAGCCTGCACAATGGATGAAGCCAAGGTCTCCTCCATGATTTCCCTTCTGACCACCTTATTGTCTCCTCAGCCATAAAAGGTGAACTTGAAACTCAGGACCTTGCCTTGTCACCAGAAACATCCAAGCTTGGATCAGTCTTTCTAAGACCAGATACTTGCTCTCTGAACTATTAGAGACTTGTCACATACACACAGGTAGAACAGGATTATTTCTATCTACCTGGGGACCTGGAGTCTTTCACATTGCTCCTGTTCAAACTCTCACAACAGCAAAACTTTACCTACAGAGGGTTCAAGCTATGACACTCCCAATTTCCACAAACCTCCTCAGCTCTTGTGAGTCACATGCAGCCAATTCCAGGAATTGGAAACATGGTTGTGAGGATGAAACTGACTTTGGGGCTCCCCTTGGATATGGTCTTCCAGACTTACCCAAAGGCCATTAAGAGGAAGGTTTACCCCAACTCAGGGAAACCCGAGGCAGTACTTGCAGTCAAGGGCTGGCCATGGCTTCTGAGCTACATCCAAAGAGCAGTTCATACTGTACCTGGGTCTGCTGGAGCCATTTCTGACTGTGCGAGAGCCAGCACGTACCGCTCCTCAACTGCCTCCATTGTGGCTCATCAGTAGGGCTGTCAGATTTAGTAACTAAAAGTACAGGATACCCAGTTAAACTTGAACTCCACATGAATAATAAGTCATCACTTTTAGTATAAGTAGATCCTATGAACTATTTGGGGCATACTTATCTTCCAAATATACTTGTTGTTTTTCTGACATTCTATATGTATGTGATGAAATAATATCAAGCAGTCAAAAATCAAAGACCTAGATCTATATGGATTCACGTGGATAAGTCTTGAAAACATAATATTGATTGAAAGAAAATAAGATAAAGAACGTTAGATTGTGATAACAGGTATGTAAGTATTTAAATATTTAAATCAATTCAACATATTGCTTCTATATATATAGATGCAAGAAAATAAACTTTATCCAAAGAACACATTATTTACATTTAATATGCTCATTTATCTAGGAGACCCAAAAGAACCCACAGATAAACTAGCAGGAACTAATAAGACGGTTCAACAAGGCACACACATACAAGATCAATACATTTTAAAAATCAGTCAGGCTCCTCTACACTGGCGATAACAAATTAGAAACTGTAAAAGAAAATAAGAAAAAAAGAAGATCTAAACATAGTCACAAGAGCCATATAAATTATTTAGAGCTAAGCATACGTAGAAGGCAATATAACTAACAAACTGAGTACGAACAGTTAAACTCCGCCCAACCCAAGGTTAGGAAAAGACTGTTGTTACTTTATGAGAACAGACCCTCTTCTTAAGGAGCAGATCAGTAAGTGAGAGTGAATCAAAGAAACACAGCATTTGAAAAGTCAGCTAGTCCAAGCCTCTTGATCGCACATACAGAAGCTGAAGCCCAGATAGGTTGAGTTACTTGGTAAAGGGCCCAATGTCCTGACTCAAGGACTAGCATTTTTCACTCATTCGCAAGACACAATCAAATGCAGTACCTTGGCAAGAGATGGGGAAAAAATGAAGAAATCAATTATATAGTTCCTCATCTTTAAGTACAGAAATAGCCGTGACAAAATTACACGTATTGAGGGAAAATTGAAGTGCAGAGTTTAAAATGTCAATAATCCACAGGGAAACTGGAGACCATTTAAAATATTCATATTAAATCTCTCTAGAAAAGACATTCAAAGATCTCCAATCAAAATGTGAATTTTATAACAGACATGGTATGATACAATTTATAATAGATATGGTATGAACCTTTCCCTTTCACGGGAAAGCTTCGGCTGGGAAAAAGGAATTGTTCTTGAAAATGGGGCCTGTGCTATTGCAGACACTGTGCTCAACCTAGGTCCACCGAATGCTCTGATGTCAGCACTGAGGTCACAGAATTCCGCTGTGCGCCTGGCAGCCTTGCAAACATAACAGCCCTGGTGAGCACTAGGCAGTACTGCTGGTTCACTAAGTGGCACAAGTTTTTCAGCCATTTAGGAGACTTGACTATTTTTGTTTGTATTGAATCATTTCAACGGATTGCCCAAGAGCCAACAAGGGCCAACCTGTAGGGAAGAGGAGGAGTTGGACATCTCTTGAGGCATCTTCTAAGGGAGACTTCTAGTTGGTACGATGGAACGGCGACAAAAGAGGAAACATCTGGAAAATGAAGAGTCCCAGGAAACTGCCGAGAACGGAGGAGGTATGTGGGGGGCAACTTGTCTGGGGCACATGGGTTTCTGCCAAACTGAACCTTCTCTAGGAAGCGGGGGACTGAGAACGTGTCACCTGTGAAGCAGGGAGCGAGAGACCTGGTCTCACTGATGCTGCCGTGTCCATCCGGAGGGTCCCTGTGGTGTGAGACGGCACAGAACGGCCAGATGCCCCCTGGGAGATGGGAGGTCAGCTCCGCTGGTCTGAGGACTCTCTCCTGGGGCAGCCGGGCCTGGAGCTTTGTCGGACTCACAGCAGGCTGCATCCTGCTTGCACAGACCTAGAGGTGCAGCTTTTCTCAGTCCCCGATTTCTCTCTTATGCTCTTGGATCTTTCCCTGGGGTCATGAGGTGGGGGATGTGAAGGATGCAAGGATGCTGAGAGAGACCCATGAGTTGCTTGGCCTCTTTTACCAAAGTGGAAAGAGAAGCCCCATGAGTTGAAGGCCCTGTTGAAAAATATCTTGACAAGTGGAATGCACTTTGAAAGAAGATTGTTTGTCTAGGGATGGTGTCATATTGAAAGCAAGGAGGTTTTATTCCTTCAACAGGAAGAATTTCCCAAAGGAGATCAAGGGAAGGGAAGGGTTTTCCAGAGACTGAGACCGCGTGGGCGGGGGTGAGAAATGGCCTCAGGGTCCTGGGGGGAGATCTGAGAGCCACGGGCCACGTGGTGTCTGCGTGCATTAAATGTAGGCGAGTAGCTTGCCCTGGGAGAGGGGTGGTCACCCCAGAGCTCCAGCTAGAGGCCTCTGCCCCAGATTAGAGCCCAGTAGCTCCTACCAGGCCCAGGGCCCTGGAGACTGTAGGATGGGCCCTGGGAATGGAGCTCTAGACAGCAGGCAGATTTCCAGGCAGTGGCTGGGACAGGCTGGGGAAGGCAATGACTGCCCCTGACCATTCAGAATATTTTGCTCTATGTTCCTGTGTGTGTGTGGGTGTGTGAGTGTGTGTGTGTGTGTGTGTGTGTGTGTGTGTGGTAGTGCAGAGAAGTGCGGGATGAATGGGGGTAGAGTGCTTACCAGATATAAAGTCTGCGTGGTAAAGTTCTTGTCACCCTGCCTGGACCTGGCTGACACTCGGTGTACATAAGAGTGTATACAGATTTCTTGTTAGGGGTGTTTTATGAGACAGTAACTCATACACCCATGTACACTCTGATACAGCAAAAATATCACACACCCCACATATAACTTCCTTAGTAAACCACACACAGCACATGGAGGTATATACACGGATCCCTCCTGTACTACGTTCTCATACAACCCACCTGTATCACAATCCTCTCCTCCAACACCAAACGCTGGAGATGAGATATGTATATAGACACACACACACTATATATAGGACACACACACACACACACACTATATATATATATGTATCTCCTCAACTCTCGCACAAACACAGCTAACTTCAGCAATCGCTAAATACCTCTGTAAGAACCAGTCACGTGTCATACACACCACACTTGTAACACATTCTTGAGTAATGCCAGACCCGCTTTGTACAAACCACAGTAAACCACAGTCTCACTAACCCATGTCAGGGTTGCCAGAGAAAATATGGGCTATCCAGTTCAATTTGAATTCCAGATAAACAACAAGTAATTTTTCAGTATCAGTATGTCCCACATATTGTATGGGCCATACTCACACTAAAACTAAGTCAGGCCAAATACTGCATGGGAATACTTACACTAAAAAATTATTCTGGGTTTATCTGAAACTGAAATTTAACTGGGTGCCTTGTATTCTTGTTCGCTAAGTCTGGCAACCCTTATATACTTACCACCAGCTGATGTATTACATATTTATTGTAGTTTTGTTTAGTGTGTGTCTTCCCCTACTAGAATGTGCAGCGTTACCAAAGACTACAACAATGGAAGAGTGCCGGATACACAGGAGTAGCTGCTTACTGAATCTTGGTGAATGAATGAATGAACATGCACCATAAATACAAGCCACACCATGTAATGAGGAAAAGTTACATGTCCCAGAATTCCTGACTTGTGAACAGAAACCATGCACACAAAGGCCACAGACACACATAGACACATCTGCACTGTGCTCCCCATGCCAACCCCACACTTACCACAGACTTAACTGATACACATCACTCACTCTTCCCACACACTCACAGTCACCACCGAGGCCTACATTACCAACTAGACAGTGAGAGAATAAGTATTGATTGGAATTAAATCCTGGAGGATCCACTGGGAACCACACTCTCAACTGTGTGTATTCACTGCACCTGACACGTGTCATACACTCAGTAAATATTTGTGGACAGAGGACTGATGAACCCACCCTGAGCCTTTCATTCCTCCCTCAGGAATCTCGAAGTCACAAGAGGATCCCCCTCGGCTTGGATCCACTGTGGTGGCCCAAGGCTGCAGCCCAGGGTCAGGGGAGGTCTCCTCTGCCTCTAAATACTTCTTCTGTACTTCTACTCCGCTCAAGCTCAGCTACGCTGGTAAGGGCGCGGGGCTCCTCAGGTGAGGGGGTGCTTGGCTGTGAGGCAGGAGGCACACAGATCCCAGGGAGGCTGAGAGGAAATCCAGGGTCATCAGAGGTGATGAGGGCTCTGTGGAAGAGCCTGGGCAGGATGGCTGAGCTGTTCCGAGGGAGTGGATGCCAGCTGAGTCTGGGGGGGTGGTGTGAATACTGGTAGTACCATGGTGGGGAAGTCAAGGAGCAGGGGCCGGAAAGGTCTGGGCTTGAGGTGGAGGGAAGAGGGACCAGATGAAGCATCTTCAGAGGAAAATGTAGGCATTGTCTTTGCCTTTGCCTTTGCTTCCAGAGAAGGACAGAGTTCTGCATCATACACCTCCAGCCTGAGAGCAGGACCATCCAGCTCAGGTCCACACAGCTCACACATACATCTGCCCTCCAGGCACAGCCCTTCTGAGAGCACACATAAGCCCCAAGCACCACAGCCCCATTCCACAAGGAATGCACCACCGATATTCCCAAAATCACACTCGTCGTCGTACACGCATCCAGCCGCATCCCTCTCATACCACAGCCCTCACCACCATACTCCACACCCCTGTATACAGACACCGCTCCAGTATCCCCCCCACGCACATGAAAAGCCCACAGATGACACCAGATACACCGCTCCATCCTACGGCCAAAAGACACCAAGCTCACGACATAGCTACGTCATGCAAATGTCCCTCTCTCGTCTACCACACCTGCTCCCTCAGCTTCCGGCACGGCCCATGCATGTTATTATGGTTTTAATTTCCTTTTTCAGCAATGCGGAGATTTCAAGACACTGCCTGGCTTACAGCACCCCTAGCCCAGGTTCAGGAAGAAGGGGAGACTGCTCCCCCATCACACTGTGTCTCCTCCTCGCCCTCTTCACCCTGTAAGAACGATCTGCACCCAGACAAAGAGGAAAGGGGCATGAAAATATACTACATGCAGGTACAAGTGAACAAGGGTGTCGCTGTCTCCTGGAAGACAAAGAAACCCTTGGAGTTGCCTGAAAAGCAGCTGACAATAGAAGAAGTGACCCTTCCTGAGGATGCGTGCACAGTAGGCACGTGCCCCTCTGATGTGTTCACCGAAAGCCTCCTGTCTGACAGTGAGCCCACTGGGGAGGAGAAAGAGTATGAGGAAAGGGCAGAGCCAGGCAGCCCATCAGGGTCACCTGCCGTCGAGGAGAGACCCAGGGCCAAGACACCGGACTGGATGGTGACCATGAAGACCGGCTTCAGGTGCATGGCCTGCTGCCGGGTCTTCCCCACCTTGGAGATCCTCCAGCAGCACGTGAAGGGCGGCGTCCTGGAGGGCTTCAGCTGCCGTGTCTTTCATCTCACCATGGCCCAGCTGATGGGCAATGTGGAATCCGGGAGCACCTCTGAGGAGGAGGAGGAGGAGGAGGAGGAGGAGGAGGAGGAGGAAGAGAAGCAAGAAGAAAAGGAGAATGAGGGAGAGCAGCCCACGGGGGAAGGCCCCAGCCCAAAGAGACCCCGCAGGCAGGCTCTTTTCTCTCCTTTGAGTTGCAAACAGCAACTGAGATTCATGGGACAGAAGATCCTGGAAGACGCTGTGGCCGTCCCTTGGAAGAGGTAAGGCTTGAGGCTGGCAGTCTTCTGAGCCTATGTCACGAGGGCCCAGAGGAGTCTAAGGGAAGGGGCTGCACACATGTGCTGGTTGACCTAATGGCTCTGCAGTTGCATCCGATGGGACACACCCAGCACTACCAAAGGCGTTGACCTCTGTTGACGTCAACAAGAAGGTGGAGCCTTTTCCTAGGCGTTTTCTCAGGGTCTGCACGATGGACCTCAACTCTTAGAGGACGTACTGCCAGCAGCTCCTTCTCGGCAGAGAGAGCCAGGAGTGGTCTCAAGAGAGGACAGGGGCCCTTGCAGGACCAGAAGTTTGAGGTCTGAGAGCCTTGGGCCTGAGCCGAGATCTCACCCGGACCACTGGACCTAGCCTTCTGTGACAAAGGGGAATATGAAAGAGAGTCACGTGGAAATGAGGTCCCCCGAGATATGGAAATGTTCCAGAACCTCCGTTGCGTGGTCGTTGATCTGGAGCCAAGCTCCCTGTGGTGTGTGTGGCTCTGAGCTTTAAGGCAATGCTGGAGGGTAACCCTGACCAGCAGAGCTTGGAGTGCTGCTTGTCTCTTCCTGTTCCACCTCATTTGCTTTATCCCTTCCAGGGAGAAGAAAGGACCCTCGGGAGAGTAGCAGACAGAATGCCGTGGTCTGAAGGAGGATGAAGGGACCGGCCCTCAGTCTAACATCATATGACAATAGAAGCGTCCTATGCAATAAAGGGCATTTTCCAAACCTTTCCTGGAGCTTTTATTTAATTACATTTTTCTATCTATGCATCTACCTGTCATCTACATCTGTATCTTTCAAGGTTTGTGAACAAGCTTTCACATAAGCACTAGAGACGTCCGCCAGCATTTTCCAGAAGAGGCCTGCAAATTGCTGGGGACTCCTCACAAATAGGGAATGGCCACAACCCCTGCCACACAGACTATGCGCGTGGCCCTCCTGACGTACTCCCACTCTCTCTCTGAATTTCCCAACGTCTGAGATGAGGGGGCTGGCTGGAGGCAATGATCACGTGCAGGCTGAATCTTCTGCAGATTCTGATTCTCTTCTTGGGCATATCGTCCTCAAGCACAGTCTCCATGTCCCTGGCCACACTGATCTCTCTCCTTCAGTCCTTCCCTCCCTCCCTCTCCTGCCTCCCAGTGCAGAGAATACTTTTTTGCATTTGAGACGACATTTATTTTTTGTTCACAGAATTCTCACCTGTTCTACTGTGGCCTCCGTTGTGAACATTCCAAAGCTGAGAATTTTCTTTTTTTCTCCCTCATTTCTGCTGAGTCTTTACCTTCCTAATGCAGTGAACTCACAGTGCCTAGCTGACTGAATGGGGAAAAAGATCCAGGGAGCAAAGAGAAATAATAAAAGAATATATCAGTTAATGTTTCATAGTGTTATCCAACTACATATTTTTAAAATTTTGGAATAATATTAGGAATCTTCTCTTTATAAAAAACTGAACTATTGGGCTTCCCTGGTGGAGCAGTGGTTAAGAATATGCCTGCGAATGCAGGGGACATGGGTTCGAGCCCTGGTCTGGGAAGATCCCACATGCCACAGAGTAACTCAGCCCGCGCGCCACAACTACTGAGCCTGCGCTCTAGAGCCCGTGTGCCACATCTACCGAGCCCACGTGCCACAACTACGGAAGCCTGCGTGCCTAGAGCCCATGCTCCGCAACAAGAGAAGCCACTGCAATGAGAAGCCCGTGCACCACAGCCAAGAGTAGCCCCCGCTCACTGCAGCTAGAGAACGCCCGCTAGCAGCAACAAAGACCCAATGCAGCCCAAAATAAATTAATTAATTTTAAAAAATTGAATTAGTTTCAAGGGTACAATGTATAAAAGTACAATAAAAGCCCCCCTTCATAACCCCCCAACCCCACTCTCAAGATGGAATAGATATGCTGTGATACAATTTAGAGTCGTAGTACTACTCCTCCTCCCACCACATCCGAAATCCTCTGAGCCCGGTGCAGCAGCTTCCTTTCACAATGCTAGGACCCGCCACAAGACAGATGATAATCCCTCTGGACATTTCAAGGAGCGGCACCAAGGCAACAGTACCTGGGAAATGCCACTGACAGCTCAGAATATCCAGGGCATTTCTAGAGCCTCGGCACTGCTCTCGCTCTGGGAATGAAGGTCCAAAAAGCACATCGGAGAATGTTCATAGTTGTAAACAAGCTCCACCTTTGAAACACAATCTACATAGAACCACATATACAAGCCTGCACAATGGATGAAGCCAAGGTCTCCTCCATGATTTCCCTTCTGACCACCTTATTGTCTCCTCAGCCATAAAAGGTGAACTTGAAACTCAGGACCTTGCCTTGTCACCAGAAACATCCAAGCTTGGATCAGTCTTTCTAAGACCAGATACTTGCTCTCTGAACTATTAGAGACTTGTCACATACACACAGGTAGAACAGGATTATTTCTATCTACCTGGGGACCTGGAGTCTTTCACATTGCTCCTGTTCAAACTCTCACAACAGCAAAACTTTACCTACAGAGGGTTCAAGCTATGACACTCCCAATTTCCACAAACCTCCTCAGCTCTTGTGAGTCACATGCAGCCAATTCCAGGAATTGGAAACATGGTTGTGAGGATGAAACTGACTTTGGGGCTCCCCTTGGATATGGTCTTCCAGACTTACCCAAAGGCCATTAAGAGGAAGGTTTACCCCACCTCAGGGAAACCCGAGGCAGTACTTGCAGTCAAGGGCTGGCCATGGCTTCTGAGCTACATCCAAAGAGCAGTTCATACTGTACCTGGGTCTGCTGGAGCCATTTCTGACTGTCCGAGAGCCAGCACGTACCGCTCCTCAACTGCCTCCATTGTGGCTCATCAGTAGGGCTGTCAGATTTAGTAACTAAAAGTACAGGATACCCAGTTAAACTTGAACTCCACATGAATAATAAGTCATCACTTTTAGTATAAGTAGATCCTATGAACTATTTGGGGCATACTTATCTTCCAAATATACTTGTTTTTCTGACATTCATATTTAACTAAACAGCCTATATTTTATCTGTCAACCCTACCCTTCAGAAATGATGGAGGCTCATAGAGATCCAGGAGATGCCTCAGCGCCTCCTCAGCTTTTATTTCTACGTCCTGGACAGCGAGCACGAACCTTCCACTCCCAGTCATTGGCTAGAATGGAGGATATTCTCTGTTTTAGAGCTTTTTCTACTTGTCATTGTTATTATCTTCCTTATTTTAAAGAGATGTTTATTTTTTCCCAAACTTAATAGCTCATCCAAAAGTATTTCAAAGTTCATTCGACAAGGGAAAAACAACATGGTTCTGAAAAGTGAAGGAAACCGCCTGGTGTTTAGTAAAGAAGTAGTAGGGAGATTGAAAAAGCCAAACTTAATAAGCAAATCTCTCCAAGGGTATTTTCAGAGCTTGATACCCTCCCACACCCTGAAAATATTATTACATCAAGAATGTAGAACTGCTAACCAAATGTAAGGCTCCCATATGATTCTATCAAACTGAGGATGCTTCTTTACTAAGCAGTGAGCACACTTGCTGCCCCAGGGACCCTGGCAGTTGCAACGTAGGGCTCTTCCCTTTGGGATGGAAACAGCAAGTTTTCCTGTGGTCTACACGCTGGCCCCCAAAATACTACAGTCCCAATACTTGTCAACTTTAAGTATTTTTCTACATATCTCCATTTTTCTGTTACTATTTGGACTACATCCTAGACTTGACATTACATAAATTGCATTCAAGAAGCTATTTTTCAAAGTTGGTAGGAAACCTTAAATCTATAGCTTGCAGTCCCTGGCTTACTTTCATCCAGGTGCATAAGGGTTTTCAAAAGTAGTCAGGTTAGTTACCCCATATCACAGCCCCACGCTTGTGTCACAGATATAAAAATGGAACATGATATTTAAGGTTTTAGTTGCCAAATCATCAAGCCTCCCAGACAGAGGCAATAGAGCAAAATGATTACAGAGGCATGGATTTTGATTTGCTCCAGTGTCTTGGGCAAGTCACTTGGCCTCTGTATTTATTTGTACTTACCTGCACTTATCTGTCACTTGGGGGTCATAATTGTACCTGGTCCATGGGTACGTTGTACAAATGATCTGTAAAGTAGTTACAAGAAACCGACACAGAGTAAGCACTCCACAGACGTTGGCTATTAGCTATTGGAACTATTCCTCCGTGAAACAGATGACTTTACCAGTGGATGACTCGGTGGGAGACAGTGAATCACAGAATCACAGCATGTTGAAAGTGACCTAGTTCACACTCTTATGTGAAAAAAAGAAAAGTGTGCATGGGTAGAAAATGTCTGAAACTTTACCTAACAAATAGTTCATCATGTTAGCATTGAGGATTAGAATAAATCAGGAAAGGAGGAAAGAAAAACTTGAGTGTATTTCAATTTCTCTATCATTTGTGTTTCTACACTGAGACTCTGAATACACTGGAAGTGCAATCTATTTTAATGTGGCGGGATAAAGGTTTTCAAGTTTTCCTGATCCATCCGTATTATTATCTCAGAATTGCTGGCAGTTCTTGCCATCTTTGGATCTACACCCATCTGAGTGAGTGGGCCATTCTGGACGGAGGAGATAATAGAGCAGAAGTGAAGTGAGAGGAAAGGAGAGACAAGATTTTCTCTTTTCTCTTCAAAGAGGAAAGGTCTTTGGAATGGGAACAACTCACAACCAAACTTTGGGGAAAGGATGTGATGGAAAAAGAGATAAACATCCTACCCCTGTGATGAGAAGGATTCCCTGGGCTGGATGGAGGGAGGTCACAGGTGGCTGGACAAGGAAACCAACTAGGGAGAAACACACACAAGTGCAGAGCAAACACCCTGAGGCCACTCAGCCTGACTCCATGCAAACATGTGTCCAGCAGCCAGCCCTTCACCTGTGGCTCCCCAGCAAGACAGGTACCTCGGGGGTGCCAACTCATTCTGAGTCCATTATGCCTGGCCATTCATAAACCGCTGTCTAACGTGTGAGGAATAAACTCTCAATGTGTATGAGGAAATTGGGGAAGGAGATTGAAAGGTTACTTAAACGGAAAACAAAGAAGTTCGGGAAGGCAGGATGGTAGAGAGACAAGAAAAAGACCTTAAAAGATAGAAAGGATTTGCCAAAGAAGAGAAAGAAAAAGAAATGATTCCGAATGGGTTAACCTGCAGCTAGGAAGTTAAGGAAGATTATTGATGGGTGAAGACTATGGAATAAAGTGAATAAAATGTATCAGAAGTTGCTGAGACTATGGTAAGCAGCATGATTATCAAATTATGAATTGGCTGCACTGGCATTCTAGGGGGGCACTAGGAAGGGGAAGCAGATGTTCATGAGATGACAGTAGCAGGTGGAAAGTTGTTTCAGGGGAAGATCAGTCTTGCAGAGGGTGTATCAGAGGAGGGCAAGTGTGAGCAAGCAAGGAAATACTAAGTGTATACGGTTCCTTCACTGAGTGCACCCAGCCCCGTGGTCAGCCTTGAGAACAAGCAGGACTTCAGGTACTGGAGCTACATTTCAGTCGTCAAGACTTGAGAAGACACCCTTAACTCAGGTCTTCTCTTCAAACTCCATCTTTCCTTCTTGACCTTCATTTGGCCTCTTCCCTTACCCTCAAGCTGTGGACTGAGGCCACAGAGCAAGATGGGTCACTAGTGTCCTCCATCCCCTGGCGACTGTGGTTCACATCAGTGGAGTACCAAAGGCAATAACCAAGTAACAGACACAAGAGTGTATGAAGAAGAAGAGATTCTGATAAGGCTTTCTGTGACAGTGTGGGCCAAGTCGGCTCTATATGGCTGGTATCACGTGAATTATGAGCAGCCTTAGGGGAGAAGTTCTCAGAAGGCAGAGCCTGGCTCTCTAGAGGCTCTGCGTGCTCACAGCCCACTCCAAGACCTCAGTTACAGCTTCGGCCCCCAATCTCTCTCCCTCTGCCTGCTCACAGTTTTTTTTTTTTTTTTTTTCTTTTTGCGGTATGCGGGCCTCTCACTGCTGTGGCTTCTCCCGTTGCGGAGCACAGGCTCCGGATGCGCAGGCCCAGCGGCCATGGTTCACGGGCCCAGCCGCTCCGCGGCATATGGGATCCTCCCAGACCGGGGCACGAACCCGTATCCCCTGCATCGGCAGGCGGACTCTCAACCATTGCGCCACCAGGGAGGCCCTACTCACAGTTTTTGAAGTCTTCTTTCCTCCACATTTCTCTTGAGAGGTGGAGGAGGAAGATGAGCTTCAGGCCAGCTCAGACTCCCCTGGGATCCCAGCAGGATGCCTATCATTAACCTCCCACCTTCTAGGAAGCTCCTAAGATCTTCACATTTGGGGCAGTTTTCATTTCAGCTGTGCTTCAAATTGCTGGCTGGAGACGGCCTGTTGGAAGGTGGCTAAAAGCAAGTAGCAATCCTTCGGGCAGCCTGGCCCTTCTCGACTGTCAGACATCTTCAGGGATATTCTAGGAAATGCTGTTTGTTCTAGAGAAGGGAGGGAAACAATCCAATTGTCCAATAATGCTTGAATGGAAAATAAATGATGCTATATACATGTGATGAAATAATATCAAGCAGTCAAAAATCAAAGACCTAGATCTATATGGATTCACGTGGATAAGTCTTGAAAACATAATATTGATTGAAAGAAAATAAGATAAAGAACGTTAGATTGTGATAACAGGTATGTAAGTATTTAAATATTTAAATCAATTCAACATATTGCTTCTATATATATAGATGCAAGAAAATAAACTTTATCCAAAGAACACATTATTTACATTTAATATGCTCATTTATCTAGGAGACCCAAAAGAACCCACAGATAAACTAGCAGGAACGAATAAGACGGTTCAACAAGGCACACACATACAAGATCAATACATTTTAAAAATCAGTCAGGCTCCTCTACACTGGCGATAACAAATTAGAAACTGTAAAAGAAAATAAGAAAAAAAGAAGATCTAAACATAGTCACAAGAGCCATATAAATTATTTAGAGCTAAGCATACGTAGAAGGCAATATAACTAACAAACTGAGTACGAACAGTTAAACTCCGCCCAACCCAAGGTTAGGAAAAGACTGTTGTTACTTTATGAGAACAGACCCTCTTCTTAAGGAGCAGATCAGTAAGTGAGAGTGAATCAAAGAAACACAGCATTTGAAAAGTCAGCTAGTCCAAGCCTCTTGATCGCACATACAGAAGCTGAAGCCCAGATAGGTTGAGTTACTTGGTAAAGGGCCCAATGTCCTGACTCAAGGACTAGCATTTTTCACTCATTCGCAAGACACAATCAAATGCAGTACCTTGGCAAGAGATGGGGAAAAAATGAAGAAATCAATTATATAGTTCCTCATCTTTAAGTACAGAAATAGCCGTGACAAAATTACACGTATTGAGGGAAAATTGAAGTGCAGAGTTTAAAATGTCAATAATCCACAGGGAAACTGGAGACCATTTAAAATATTCATATTAAATCTCTCTAGAAAAGACATTCAAAGATCTCCAATCAAAATGTGAATGTTATAACAGACATGGTATGATACAATTTATAATAGATATGGTATGAACCTTTCCCTTTCACGGGAAAGCTTCGGCTGGGAAAAAGGAATTGTTCTTGAAAATGGGGCCTGTGCTATTGCAGACACTGTGCTCAACCCAGGTCCACCGAATGCTCTGATGTCAGCACTGAGGTCACAGAATTCCGCTGTGCGCCTGGCAACCTTGCAAACATAACAGCCCTGGTGAGCACTAGGCAGTACTGCTGGTTCACTAAGTGGCACAAGTTTTTCAGCCATTTAGGAGACTTGACTATTTTTGTTTGTATTGAATCATTTCAACGGATTGCCCAAGAGCCAACAAGGGCCAACCTGTAGGGAAGAGGAGGAGTTGGACATCTCTTGAGGCATCTTCTAAGGGAGACTTCTAGTTGGTACCATGAAACGGCGACAAAAGAGGAAACATCTGGAAAATGAAGAGTCCCAGGAAACTGCCGAGAACGGAGGAGGTGTGTGGGGGGCAACTTGTCTGGGGCACATGGGTTTCTGCCAAACTGAACCTTCTCTAGGAAGCGGGGGACTGAGAACGTGTCACCTGTGAAGCAGGGAGCGAGAGACCTGGTCTCACTGATGCTGCCATGTCCATCCGGAGGGTCCCTGTGGTGTGAGACGGCACAGAACGGCCAGATGCCCCCTGGGAGATGGGAGGTCAGCTCCGCTGGTCTGAGGACTCTCTCCTGGGGCAGCCGGGCCTGGAGCTTTGTCGGACTCACAGCAGGCTGCATCCTGCTTGCACAGACCTAGAGGTGCAGCTTTTCTCAGTCCCCGATTTCTCTCTTATGCTCTTGGATCTTTCCCTGGGGTCATGAGGTGGGGGATGTGAAGGATGCAAGGATGCTGAGAGAGACCCATGAGTTGCTTGGCCTCTTTTACCAAAGTGGAAAGAGAAGCCCCATGAGTTGAAGGCCCTGTTGAAAAATATCTCGACAAGTGGAATGCACTTTGAAAGAAGATTGTTTGTCTAGGGATGGTGTCATATTGAAAGCAAGGAGGTTTTATTCCTTCAACAGGAAGAATTTCCCAAAGGAGATCAAGGGAAGGGAAGGGTTTTCCAGAGACTGAGACCGCGTGGGCGGGGGTGAGAAATGGCCTCAGGGTCCTGGGGGGAGATCTGAGAGCCACGGGCCACGTGGTGTCTGCGTGCATTAAATGTAGGCGAGTAGCTTGCCCTGGGAGAGGGGTGGTCACCCCAGAGCTCCAGCTAGAGGCCTCTGCCCCAGATTAGAGCCCAGTAGCTCCTACCAGGCCCAGGGCCCTGGAGACTGTAGGATGGGCCCTGGGAATGGAGCTCTAGACAGCAGGCAGATTTCCAGGCAGTGGCTGGGACAGGCTGGGGAAGGCAATGACTGCCCCTGACCATTCAGAATATTTTGCTCTATGTTCCTGTGTGTGTGTGGGTGTGTGAGTGTGTGTGTGTGTGTGTGTGTGTGTGTGTGTGGTAGTGCAGAGAAGTGCGGGATGAATGGGGGTAGAGTACTTACCAGATATAAAGTCTGCGTGGTAAAGTTCTTGTCACCCTGCCTGGACCTGGCTGACACTCGGTGTACGTAAGAGTGTATACAGATTTCTTGTTAGGGGTGTTTTATGAGACAGTAACTCATACACCCATGTACACTCTGATACAGCAAAAATATCACACACCCCACATATAACTTCCTTAGTAAACCACACACAGCACATGGAGGTATATACACGGATCCCTCCTGTACTACGTTCTCATACAACCCACCTGTATCACAATCCTCTCCTCCAACACCAAACGCTGGAGATGAGATATGTATATAGACACACACACACTATATATAGGACACACACACACACACACACTATATATATATATGTATCTCCTCAACTCTCGCACAAACACAGCTAACTTCAGCAATCGCTAAATACCTCTGTAAGAACCAGTCACGTGTCATACACACCACACTTGTAACACATTCTTGAGTAATGCCAGACCCGCTTTGTACAAACCACAGTAAACCACAGTCTCACTAACCCATGTCAGGGTTGCCAGAGAAAATATGGGCTATCCAGTTCAATTTGAATTCCAGATAAACAACAAGTAATTTTTCAGTATCAGTATGTCCCACATATTGTATGGGCCATACTCACACTAAAACTAAGTCAGGCCAAATACTGCATGGGAATACTTACACTAAAAAATTATTCTGGGTTTATCTGAAACTGAAATTTAACTGGGTGCCTTGTATTCTTGTTCGCTAAGTCTGGCAACCCTTATATACTTACCACCAGCTGATGTATTACATATTTATTGTAGTTTTGTTTAGTGTGTGTCTTCCCCTACTAGAATGTGCAGCGTTACCAAAGACTACAACAATGGAAGAGTGCCGGATACACAGGAGTAGCTGCTTACTGAATCTTGGTGAATGAATGAATGAACATGCACCATAAATACAAGCCACACCATGTAATGAGGAAAAGTTACATGTCCCAGAATTCCTGACTTGTGAACAGAAACCATGCACACAAAGGCCACAGACACACATAGACACATCTGCACTGTGCTCCCCATGCCAACCCCACACTTACCACAGACTTAACTGATACACATCACTCACTCTTCCCACACACTCACAGTCACCACCGAGGCCTACATTACCAACTAGACAGTGAGAGAATAAGTATTGATTGGAATTAAATCCTGGAGGATCCACTGGGAACCACACTCTCAACTGTGTGTATTCACTGCACCTGACACGTGTCACACACTCAGTAAATATTTGTGGACAGAGGACTGATGAACCCACCCTGAGCCTTTCATTCCTCCCTCAGGAATCTCGAAGTCACAAGAGGATCCCCCTCGGCTTGGATCCACTGTGGTGGCCCAAGGCTGCAGCCCAGGGTCAGGGGAGGTCTCCTCTGCCTCTAAATACTTCTTCTGTACTTCTACTCCGCTCAAGCTCAGCTACGCTGGTAAGGGCGCGGGGCTCCTCAGGTGAGGGGGTGCTTGGCTGTGAGGCAGGAGGCACACAGATCCCAGGGAGGCTGAGAGGAAATCCAGGGTCATCAGAGGTGATGAGGGCTCTGTGGAAGAGCCTGGGCAGGATGGCTGAGCTGTTCCGAGGGAGTGGATGCCAGCTGAGTCTGGGGGGGTGGTGTGAATACTGGTAGTACCATGGTGGGGAAGTCAAGGAGCAGGGGCCGGAAAGGTCTGGGCTTGAGGTGGAGGGAAGAGGGACCAGATGAAGCATCTTCAGAGGAAAATGTAGGCATTGTCTTTGCCTTTGCCTTTGCTTCCAGAGAAGGACAGAGTTCTGCATCATACACCTCCAGCCTGAGAGCAGGACCATCCAGCTCAGGTCCACACAGCTCACACATACATCTGCCCTCCAGGCACAGCCCTTCTGAGAGCACACATAAGCCCCAAGCACCACAGCCCCATTCCACAAGGAATGCACCACCGATATTCCCAAAATCACACTCGTCGTCGTACACGCATCCAGCCGCATCCCTCTCATACCACAGCCCTCACCACCATACTCCACACCCCTGTATACAGACACCGCTCCAGTATCCCCCCCACGCACATGAAAAGCCCACAGATGACACCAGATACACCGCTCCATCCTACGGCCAAAAGACACCAAGCTCACGACATAGCTACGTCATGCAAATGTCCCTCTCTCGTCTACCACACCTGCTCCCTCAGCTTCCGGCACGGCCCATGCATGTTATTATGGTTTTAATTTCCTTTTTCAGCAATGCGGAGATTTCAAGACACTGCCTGGCTTACAGCACCCCTAGCCCAGGTTCAGGAAGAAGGGGAGACTGCTCCCCCATCACACTGTGTCTCCTCCTCGCCCTCTTCACCCTGTAAGAACGATCTGCACCCAGACAAAGAGGAAAGGGGCATGAAAATATACTACATGCAGGTACAAGTGAACAAGGGTGTCGCTGTCTCCTGGAAGACAAAGAAACCCTTGGAGTTGCCTGAAAAGCAGCTGACAATAGAAGAAGTGACCCTTCCTGAGGATGCGTGCACAGTAGGCACGTGCCCCTCTGATGTGTTCACCGAAAGCCTCCTGTCTGACAGTGAGCCCACTGGGGAGGAGAAAGAGTATGAGGAAAGGGCAGAGCCAGGCAGCCCATCAGGGTCACCTGCCGTCGAGGAGAGACCCAGGGCCAAGACACCGGACTGGATGGTGACCATGAAGACCGGCTTCAGGTGCATGGCCTGCTGCCGGGTCTTCCCCACCTTGGAGATCCTCCAGCAGCACGTGAAGGGCGGCGTCCTGGAGGGCTTCAGCTGCCGTGTCTTTCATCTCACCATGGCCCAGCTGATGGGCAATGTGGAATCCGGGAGCACCTCTGAGGAGGAGGAGGAGGAGGAGGAGGAGGAGGAGGAGGAGGAGGAGGAGGAAGAGAAGCAAGAAGAAAAGGAGAATGAGGGAGAGCAGCCCACGGGGGAAGGCCCCAGCCCAAAGAGACCCCGCAGGCAGGCTCTTTTCTCTCCTTTGAGTTGCAAACAGCAACTGAGATTCATGGGACAGAAGATCCTGGAAGACGCTGTGGCCGTCCCTTGGAAGAGGTAAGGCTTGAGGCTGGCAGTCTTCTGAGCCTATGTCACGAGGGCCCAGAGGAGTCTAAGGGAAGGGGCTGCACACATGTGCTGGTTGACCTAATGGCTCTGCAGTTGCATCCGATGGGACACACCCAGCACTACCAAAGGCGTTGACCTCTGTTGACGTCAACAAGAAGGTGGAGCCTTTTCCTAGGCGTTTTCTCAGGGTCTGCACGATGGACCTCAACTCTTAGAGGACGTACTGCCAGCAGCTCCTTCTCGGCAGAGAGAGCCAGGAGTGGTCTCAAGAGAGGACAGGGGCCCTTGCAGGACCAGAACTTTGAGGTCTGAGAGCCTTGGGCCTGAGCCGAGATCTCACCCGGACCACTGGACCTAGCCTTCTGTGACAAAGGGGAATATGAAAGAGAGTCACGTGGAAATGAGGTCCCCCGAGATATGGAAATGTTCCAGAACCTCCGTTGCGTGGTCGTTGATCTGGAGCCAAGCTCCCTGTGGTGTGTGTGGCTCTGAGCTTTAAGGCAATGCTGGAGGGTAACCCTGACCAGCAGAGCTTGGAGTGCTGCTTGTCTCTTCCTGTTCCACCTCATTTGCTTTATCCCTTCCAGGGAGAAGAAAGGACCCTCGGGAGAGTAGCAGACAGAATGCCGTGGTCTGAAGGAGGATGAAGGGACCGGCCCTCAGTCTAACATCATATGACAATAGAAGCGTCCTATGCAATAAAGGGCATTTTCCAAACCTTTCCTGGAGCTTTTATTTAATTACATTTTTCTATCTATGCATCTACCTGTCATCTACATCTGTATCTTTCAAGGTTTGTGAACAAGCTTTCACATAAGCACTAGAGACGTCCGCCAGCATTTTCCAGAAGAGGCCTGCAAATTGCTGGGGACTCCTCACAAATAGGGAATGGCCACAACCCCTGCCACACAGACTATGCGCGTGGCCCTCCTGACGTACTCCCACTCTCTCTCTGAATTTCCCAACATCTGAGATGAGGGGGCTGGCTGGAGGCAATGATCACGTGCAGGCTGAATCTTCTGCAGATTCTGATTCTCTTCTTGGGCATATCGTCCTCAAGCACAGTCTCCATGTCCCTGGCCACACTGATCTCTCTCCTTCAGTCCTTCCCTCCCTCCCTCTCCTGCCTCCCAGTGCAGAGAATACTTTTTTGCATTTGAGACGACATTTATTTTTTGTTCACAGAATTCTCACCTGTTCTACTGTGGCCTCCGTTGTGAACATTCCAAAGCTGAGAATTTTCTTTTTTTCTCCCTCATTTCTGCTGAGTCTTTACCTTCCTAATGCAGTGAACTCACAGTGCCTAGCTGACTGAATGGGGAAAAAGATCCAGGGAGCAAAGAGAAATAATAAAAGAATATATCAGTTAATGTTTCATAGTGTTATCCAACTACATATTTTTAAAATTTTGGAATAATATTAGGAATCTTCTCTTTATAAAAAACTGAACTATTGGGCTTCCCTGGTGGAGCAGTGGTTAAGAATATGCCTGCGAATGCAGGGGACATGGGTTCGAGCCCTGGTCTGGGAAGATCCCACGTGCCACAGAGTAACTCAGCCCGCGCGCCACAACTACTGAGCCTGCGCTCTAGAGCCCGTGTGCCACATCTACCGAGCCCACGTGCCACAACTACGGAAGCCTGCGTGCCTAGAGCCCATGCTCCGCAACAAGAGAAGCCACTGCAATGAGAAGCCCGTGCACCACAGCCAAGAGTAGCCCCCGCTCACTGCAGCTAGAGAACGCCCGCTAGCAGCAACAAAGACCCAATGCAGCCCAAAATAAATTAATTAATTTTAAAAAATTGAATTAGTTTCAAGGGTACAATGTATAAAAGTACAATAAAAGCCCCCCTTCATAACCCCCCAACCCCACTCTCAAGATGGAATAGATATGCTGTGATACAATTTAGAGTCGTAGTACTACTCCTCCTCCCACCACATCCGAAATCCTCTGAGCCCGGTGCAGCAGCTTCCTTTCACAATGCTAGGACCCGCCACAAGACAGATGATAATCCCTCTGGACATTTCAAGGAGCGGCACCAAGGCAACAGTACCTGGGAAATGCCACTGACAGCTCAGAATATCCAGGGCATTTCTAGAGCCTCGGCACTGCTCTCGCTCTGGGAATGAAGGTCCAAAAAGCACATCGGAGAATGTTCATAGTTGTAAACAAGCTCCACCTTTGAAACACAATCTACATAGAACCACATATACAAGCCTGCACAATGGATGAAGCCAAGGTCTCCTCCATGATTTCCCTTCTGACCACCTTATTGTCTCCTCAGCCATAAAAGGTGAACTTGAAACTCAGGACCTTGCCTTGTCACCAGAAACATCCAAGCTTGGATCAGTCTTTCTAAGACCAGATACTTGCTCTCTGAACTATTAGAGACTTGTCACATACACACAGGTAGAACAGGATTATTTCTATCTACCTGGGGACCTGGAGTCTTTCACATTGCTCCTGTTCAAACTCTCACAACAGCAAAACTTTACCTACAGAGGGTTCAAGCTATGACACTCCCAATTTCCACAAACCTCCTCAGCTCTTGTGAGTCACATGCAGCCAATTCCAGGAATTGGAAACATGGTTGTGAGGATGAAACTGACTTTGGGGCTCCCCTTGGATATGGTCTTCCAGACTTACCCAAAGGCCATTAAGAGGAAGGTTTACCCCACCTCAGGGAAACCCGAGGCAGTACTTGCAGTCAAGGGCTGGCCATGGCTTCTGAGCTACATCCAAAGAGCAGTTCATACTGTACCTGGGTCTGCTGGAGCCATTTCTGACTGTCCGAGAGCCAGCACGTACCGCTCCTCAACTGCCTCCATTGTGGCTCATCAGTAGGGCTGTCAGATTTAGTAACTAAAAGTACAGGATACCCAGTTAAACTTGAACTCCACATGAATAATAAGTCATCACTTTTAGTATAAGTAGATCCTATGAACTATTTGGGGCATACTTATCTTCCAAATATACTTGTTGTTTTTCTGACATTCATATTTAACTAAACAGCCTATATTTTATCTGTCAACCCTACCCTTCAGAAATGATGGAGGCTCATAGAGATCCAGGAGATGCCTCAGCGCCTCCTCAGCTTTTATTTCTACGTCCTGGACAGCGAGCACGAACCTTCCACTCCCAGTCATTGGCTAGAATGGAGGATATTCTCTGTTTTAGAGCTTTTTCTACTTGTCATTGTTATTATCTTCCTTATTTTAAAGAGATGTTTATTTTTTCCCAAACTTAATAGCTCATCCAAAAGTATTTCAAAGTTCATTCGACAAGGGAAAAACAACATGGTTCTGAAAAGTGAAGGAAACCGCCTGGTGTTTAGTAAAGAAGTAGTAGGGAGATTGAAAAAGCCAAACTTAATAAGCAAATCTCTCCAAGGGTATTTTCAGAGCTTGATACCCTCCCACACCCTGAAAATATTATTACATCAAGAATGTAGAACTGCTAACCAAATGTAAGGCTCCCATATGATTCTATCAAACTGAGGATGCTTCTTTACTAAGCAGTGAGCACACTTGCTGCCCCAGGGACCTTGGCAGTTGCAACGTAGGGCTCTTCCCTTTGGGATGGAAACAGCAAGTTTTCCTGTGGTCTACACGCTGGCCCCCAAAATACTACAGTCCCAATACTTGTCAACTTTAAGTATTTTTCTACATATCTCCATTTTTCTGTTACTATTTGGACTACATCCTAGACTTGACATTACATAAATTGCATTCAAGAAGCTATTTTTCAAAGTTGGTAGGAAACCTTAAATCTATAGCTTGCAGTCCCTGGCTTACTTTCATCCAGGTGCATAAGGGTTTTCAAAAGTAGTCAGGTTAGTTACCCCATATCACAGCCCCACGCTTGTGTCACAGATATAAAAATGGAACATGATATTTAAGGTTTTAGTTGCCAAATCATCAAGCCTCCCAGACAGAGGCAATAGAGCAAAATGATTACAGAGGCATGGATTTTGATTTGCTCCAGTGTCTTGGGCAAGTCACTTGGCCTCTGTATTTATTTGTACTTACCTGCACTTATCTGTCACTTGGGGGTCATAATTGTACCTGGTCCATGGGTACGTTGTACAAATGATCTGTAAAGTAGTTACAAGAAACCGACACAGAGTAAGCACTCCACAGACGTTGGCTATTAGCTATTGGAACTATTCCTCCGTGAAACAGATGACTTTACCAGTGGATGACTCGGTGGGAGACAGTGAATCACAGAATCACAGCATGTTGAAAGTGACCTAGTTCACACTCTTATGTGAAAAAAAGAAAAGTGTGCATGGGTAGAAAATGTCTGAAACTTTACCTAACAAATAGTTCATCATGTTAGCATTGAGGATTAGAATAAATCAGGAAAGGAGGAAAGAAAAACTTGAGTGTATTTCAATTTCTCTATCATTTGTGTTTCTACACTGAGACTCTGAATACACTGGAAGTGCAATCTATTTTAATGTGGCGGGATAAAGGTTTTCAAGTTTTCCTGATCCATCCGTATTATTATCTCAGAATTGCTGGCAGTTCTTGCCATCTTTGGATCTACACCCATCTGAGTGAGTGGGCCATTCTGGACGGAGGAGATAATAGAGCAGAAGTGAAGTGAGAGGAAAGGAGAGACAAGATTTTCTCTTTTCTCTTCAAAGAGGAAAGGTCTTTGGAATGGGAACAACTCACAACCAAACTTTGGGGAAAGGATGTGATGGAAAAAGAGATAAACATCCTACCCCTGTGATGAGAAGGATTCCCTGGGCTGGATGGAGGGAGGTCACAGGTGGCTGGACAAGGAAACCAACTAGGGAGAAACACACACAAGTGCAGAGCAAACACCCTGAGGCCACTCAGCCTGACTCCATGCAAACATGTGTCCAGCAGCCAGCCCTTCACCTGTGGCTCCCCAGCAAGACAGGTACCTCGGGGGTGCCAACTCATTCTGAGTCCATTATGCCTGGCCATTCATAAACCGCTGTCTAACGTGTGAGGAATAAACTCTCAATGTGTATGAGGAAATTGGGGAAGGAGATTGAAAGGTTACTTAAACGGAAAACAAAGAAGTTCGGGAAGGCAGGATGGTAGAGAGACAAGAAAAAGACCTTAAAAGATAGAAAGGATTTGCCAAAGAAGAGAAAGAAAAAGAAATGATTCCGAATGGGTTAACCTGCAGCTAGGAAGTTAAGGAAGATTATTGATGGGTGAAGACTATGGAATAAAGTGAATAAAATGTATCAGAAGTTGCTGAGACTATGGTAAGCAGCATGATTATCAAATTATGAATTGGCTGCACTGGCATTCTAGGGGGGCACTAGGAAGGGGAAGCAGATGTTCATGAGATGACAGTAGCAGGTGGAAAGTTGTTTCAGGGGAAGATCAGTCTTGCAGAGGGTGTATCAGAGGAGGGCAAGTGTGAGCAAGCAAGGAAATACTAAGTGTATATGGTTCCTTCACTGAGTGCACCCAGCCCCGTGGTCAGCCTTGAGAACAAGCAGGACTTCAGGTACTGGAGCTACATTTCAGTCGTCAAGACTTGAGAAGACACCCTTAACTCAGGTCTGCTCTTCAAACTCCATCTTTCCTTCTTGACCTTCATTTGGCCTCTACCCTTACCCTCAGGCTGTGGACTGAGGCCACAGAGCAAGATGGGTCACTAGTGTCCTCCATCCCCTGGCGACTGTGGTTCACATCAGTGGAGTACCAAAGGCAATAACCAAGTAACAGACACAAGAGTGTATGAAGAAGAAGAGATTCTGGTAAGGCTTTCTGTGACAGTGTGGGCCAAGTCGGCTCTATATGGCTGGTATCACGTGAATTATGAGCAGCCTTAGGGGAGAAGTTCTCAGAAGGCAGAGCCTGGCTCTCTAGAGGCTCTGCGTGCTCACAGCCCACTCCAAGACCTCAGTTACAGCTTCGGCCCCCAATCTCTCTCCCTCTGCCTGCTCACAGTTTTTTTTTTTTTTTTCTTTTCTTTTTGCGGTATACGGGCCTCTCACTGCTGTGGCCTCTCCCGTTGCGGAGCACAGGCTCCGGATGCGCAGGCCCAGCGGCCATGGTTCACGGGCCCAGCCGCTCCGCGGCATATGGGATCCTCCCAGACCGGGGCACGAACCCGTATCCCCTGCATCGGCAGGCGGACTCTCAACCATTGCGCCACCAGGGAGGCCCTACTCACAGTTTTTGAAGTCTTCTTTCCTCCACATTTCTCTTGAGAGGTGGAGGAGGAAGAGGAGCTTCAGGCCAGCTCAGACTCCCCTGGGATCCCAGCAGGATGCCTATCATTAACCTCCCACCTTCTAGGAAGCTCCTAAGATCTTCACATTTGGGGCAGTTTTCATTTCAGCTGTGCTTCAAATTGCTGGCTGGAGACGGCCTGTTGGAAGGTGGCTAAAAGCAAGTAGCAATCCTTCGGGCAGCCTGGCCCTTCTCGACTGTCAGACATCTTCAGGGATATTCTAGGAAATGCTGTTTGTTCTAGAGAAGGGAGGGAAACAATCCAATTGTCCAATAATGCTTGAATGGAAAATAAATGATGCTATATGCATGTGATGAAATAATATCAAGCAGTCAAAAATCAAAGACCTAGATCTATATGGATTCACGTGGATAAGTCTTGAAAACATAATATTGATTGAAAGAAAATAAGATAAAGAACGTTAGATTGTGATAACAGGTATGTAAGTATTTAAATATTTAAATCAATTCAACATATTGCTTCTATATATATAGATGCAAGAAAATAAACTTTATCCAAAGAACACATTATTTACATTTAATATGCTCATTTATCTAGGAGACCCAAAAGAACCCACAGATAAACTAGCAGGAACGAATAAGACGGTTCAACAAGGCACACACATACAAGATCAATACATTTTAAAAATCAGTCAGGCTCCTCTACACTGGCGATAACAAATTAGAAACTGTAAAAGAAAATAAGAAAAAAAGAAGATCTAAACATAGTCACAAGAGCCATATAAATTATTTAGAGCTAAGCATACGTAGAAGGCAATATAACTAACAAACTGAGTACGAACAGTTAAACTCCGCCCAACCCAAGGTTAGGAAAAGACTGTTGTTACTTTATGAGAACAGACCCTCTTCTTAAGGAGCAGATCAGTAAGTGAGAGTGAATCAAAGAAACACAGCATTTGAAAAGTCAGCTAGTCCAAGCCTCTTGATCGCACATACAGAAGCTGAAGCCCAGATAGGTTGAGTTACTTGGTAAAGGGCCCAATGTCCTGACTCAAGGACTAGCATTTTTCACTCATTCGCAAGACACAATCAAATGCAGTACCTTGGCAAGAGATGGGGAAAAAATGAAGAAATCAATTATATAGTTCCTCATCTTTAAGTACAGAAATAGCCGTGACAAAATTACACGTATTGAGGGAAAATTGAAGTGCAGAGTTTAAAATGTCAATAATCCACAGGGAAACTGGAGACCATTTAAAATATTCATATTAAATCTCTCTAGAAAAGACATTCAAAGATGTCCAATCAAAATGTGAATGTTATAACAGACATGGTATGATACAATTTATAATAGATATGGTATGAACCTTTCCCTTTCACGGGAAAGGTTCAGCTGGGAAAAAGGAATTGTTCTTGAAAATGGGGCCTGTGCTATTGCAGACACTGTGCTCAACCCAGGTCCACCGAATGCTCTGATGTCAGCACTGAGGTCACAGAATTCCGCTGTGCGCCTGGCAACCTTGCAAACATAACAGCCCTGGTGAGCACTAGGCAGTACTGCTGGTTCACTAAGTGGCACAAGTTTTTCAGCCATTTAGGAGACTTGACTATTTTTGTTTGTATTGAATCATTTCAACGGATTGCCCAAGAGCCAACAAGGGCCAACCTGTAGGGAAGAGGAGGAGTTGGACATCTCTTGAGGCATCTTCTAAGGGAGACTTCTAGTTGGTACCATGAAACGGCGACAAAAGAGGAAACATCTGGAAAATGAAGAGTCCCAGGAAACTGCCGAGCACGGAGGAGGTATGTGGGGGGCAACTTGTCTGGGGCACATGGGTTTCTGCCAAACTGAACCTTCTCTAGGAAGCGGGGGACTGAGAACGTGTCACCTGTGAAGCAGGGAGCGAGAGACCTTGTCTCACTGATGCTGCCGTATCCATCCGGAGGGTCCCTGTGGTGTGAGACAGCACAGAACGGCCAGATGCCCCCTGGGAGATGGGATGTCAGCTCCGCTGGTCTGAGGACTCTCTCCTGGGGCAGCCGGGCCTGGAGCTTTGTCGCACTCACAGCAGGCTGCATCCTGCTTGCACAGACCTAGAGGTGCAGCTTTTCTCAGTCCCCGATTTCTCTCTTATGCTCTTGGATCTTTCCCTGGGGTCATGAGGTGGGGGATGTGAAGGATGCAAGGATGCTGAGAGAGACCCATGAGTTGCTTGGCCTCTTTTACCAAAGTGGAAAGAGAAGCCCCATGAGTTGAAGGCCCTGTTGAAAAATATCTTGACAAGTGGAATGCACTTTGAAAGAAGATTGTTTGTCTAGGGATGGTGTCATATTGAAAGCAAGGAGGTTTTATTCCTTCAACAGGAAGAATTTCCCAAAGGAGATCAAGGGAAGGGAAGGGTTTTCCAGAGACTGAGACCGCGTGGGTGGGGGTGAGAAATGGCCTCAGTGTCCTGTGGGGAGCTCTGAGAGCCACGGGCCACGTGGTGTCTGCGTGCATTAAATGTAGGCGAGTAGCTTGCCCTGGGAGAGGGGTGGTCACCCCAGAGCTCCAGCTAGAGGCCTCTGCCCCAGATTAGAGCCCAGTAGCTCCTACCAGGCCCAGGGCCCTGAAGACTGTAGGATGGGCCCTGGGAATGGAGCTCTAGACAGCAGGCAGATTTCCAGGCAGTGGCTGGGACAGGCTGGGGAAGGCAATGACTGCCCCTGACCATTCAGAATAGTTTGCTCTATGTTCCTGTGTGGGTGTGGGTGTGTGAGTGTGTGTGTGTGTGTGTGTGTGTGTGTCTGTGTGTGTGTGTGTGTGTGGTAGTGCAGAGAAGTGCGGGATGAATGGGGGTAGAGTGCTTACCAGATATAAAGTCTGCGTGGTAAAGTTCTTGTCACCCTGCCTGGACCTGGCTGACACTCGTTGTACGTAAGAGTGTATACAGATTTCTTGTTAGGGGTGTTTTATGAGACAGTAACTCATACACCCATGTACACTCTGATACAGCAAAAATATCACACACCCCACATATAACTTCCTTAGTAAACCACACACAGCACATGGAGGTATATACACGGATCCCTCCTGTACTACGTTCTCATACAACCCACCTGTATCACAATCCTCTCCTCCAACACCAAACGCTGGAGATGAGATATGTATATAGACACACACACACTATATATAGGACACACACACACACTATATATATATATGTATCTCCTCAACTCTCGCACAAACACAGCTAACTTCAGCCATCGCTAAATACCTCTGTAAGAACCAGTCACGTGTCATACACACCACACTTGTAACACATTCTTGAGTAATGCCAGACCCGCTTTGTACAAACCACAGTAAACCACAGTCTCACTAACCCATGTCAGGGTTGCCAGAGGAAATATGGGCTATCCAGTTCAATTTGAATTCCAGATAAACAACAAGTAATTTTTCAGTATCAGTATGTCCCACATATTGTATGGGCCATACTCACACTAAAACTAAGTCAGGCCAAATACTGCATGGGAATACTTACACTAAAAAATTATTCTGGGTTTATCTGAAACTGAAATTTAACTGGGTGCCTTGTATTCTTGTTCGCTAAGTCTGGCAACCCTTATATACGTACCACCAGCTGATGTATTATATATTTATTGTAGTTTTGTTTAGTGTGTGTCTTCCCCTACTAGAATGTGCAGCGTTACCAAAGACTACAACAATGGAAGAGTGCCGGATACACAGGAGTAGCTGCTTACTGAATCTTGGTGAATGAATGAATGAACACGCACCATAAATACAAGCCACACCATGTAATGAGGAAAAGTTACATGTCCCAGAATTCCTGACTTGTGAACAGAAACCATGCACACAAAGGCCACAGACACACATAGACACATCTGCACTGTGCTCCCCATGCCAACCCCACACTTACCACAGACTTAACTGATACACATCACTCACTCTTCCCACACACTCACAGTCACCACCGAGGCCTACATTACCAACTAGACAGTGAGAGAATAAGTATTGATTGGAATTAAATCCTGGAGGATCCACTGGGAACCACACTCTCAACTGTGTGTATTCACTGCACCTGACACGTGTCACACACTCAGTAAATATTTGTGGACAGAGGACTGATGAACCCACCCTGAGCCTTTCATTCCTCCCTCAGGAATCTCGAAGTCACAAGAGGATCCCCCTCGGCTTGGATCCACTGTGGTGGCCCAAGGCTGCAGCCCAGGGTCAGGGGAGGTCTCCTCTGCCTCTAAATACTTCTTCTGTACTTCTACTCCGCTCAAGCTCAGCTACGCTGGTAAGGGCGCGGGGCTCCTCAGGTGAGGGGGTGCTTGGCTGTGAGGCAGGAGGCACACAGATCCCAGGGAGGCTGAGAGGAAATCCAGGGTCATCAGAGGTGATGAGGGCTCTGTGGAAGAGCCTGGGCAGGATGGCTGAGCTGTTCCGAGGGAGTGGATGCCAGCTGAGTCTGGGGGGGCGGTGTGAATCCTGGTAGTACCATGGTGGGGAAGTCAAGGAGCAGGGGCCGGAAAGGTCTGGGCTTGAGGTGGAGGGAAGAGGGACCAGATGAAGCATCTTCAGAGGAAAATGTAGGCATTGTCTTTGCCTTTGCCTTTGCTTCCAGAGAAGGACAGAGTTCTGCATCATACACCTCCAGCCTGAGAGCAGGACCATCCAGCTCAGGTCCACACAGCTCACACATACATCCGCCCTCCAGGCACAGCCCTTCTGAGAGCACACAGAAGCCCCAAGCACCACAGCCCCATTCCACAAGGAATGCACCACCGATATTCCCAAACTCACACTCCTTGTCATACACGCATCCAGCCGCATCCCTCACATACCACAGCCCTCACCACCATACTCCACACCCCTGTATACAGACACCGCTCCAGTATCCCCCCCACGCACATGAAAAGCCCACAGATGACACCACATACACCGCTCTATCCTACGGCCAACAGACACCAAGCTCACGACATAGCTACGTCATGCAAATGTCCCTCTCTCGTCTACCACACCTGCTCCCTCAGCTTCCGGCACAGCCCATGCATGTTATTATGGTTTTAATTTCCTTTTTCAGCAATGCGGAGATTTCGAGACACTGCCTGGCTTACAGCACCCCTAGCCCAGGTTCAGGAAGAAGGGGAGACCGCTCCCCCATCACACTGTGTCTCCTCCTCGCCCTCTTCACCCTGTAAGAACGATCTGCACCCAGACAAAGAGGAAAGGGGCATGAAAATATACTACATGCAGGTACAAGTGAACAAGGGTGTCGCTGTCTCCTGGAAGACAAAGAAACCCTTGGAGTTGCCTGAAAAGCAGCTGACGATAGAAGAAGTGACCCTTCCTGAGGATGCGTGCACAGTAGGCACGTGCCCCTCTGATGTGTTCACCGAAAGCCTCCTGTCTGACAGTGAGCCCACTGGGGAGGAGAAAGAGTATGAGGAAAGGGCAGAACCAGGCAGCCCATCAGGGTCACCTGCCATCGAGGAGAGACCCAGGGCCAAGACACCGGACTGGATGGTGACCATGGAGACCGGCTTCAGGTGCATGGCCTGCTGCCGGGTCTTCCCCACCTTGGAGATCCTCCAGCAGCACGTGAAGGGCGGCGTCCTGGAGGGCTTCAGCTGCCGTGTCTTTCATCTCGCCATGGCCCAGCTGATGGGCAATGTGGAATCCGGGAGCACCTCTGAGGAGGAGGAGGAGGAAGAGGAGGAGGAGGAGGAGGAGGAAGAGAAGCAAGAAGAAAAGGAGAATGAGGGAGAGCAGCCCACGGGGGAAGGCCCCAGCCCAAAGAGACCCCGCAGGCAGGCTCTTTTCTCTCCTTTGAGTTGCAAACAGCAACTGAGATTCATGGGACAGAAGATCCTGGAAGACGGTGTGGCTGTCCCTTGGAAGAGGTAAGGCTTGAGGCTGGCAGTCTTCTGAGCCTATGTCACGAGGGCCCAGAGGAGTCTAAGGGAAGGGGCCGCACACATGTGCTGGTTGACCTAATGGCTCTGCAGTGGCATCCGATGGGACACACCCAGCACTACCAAAGGCGTTGACCTCTGTTGACGTCAACAAGAAGGTGGAGCCTTTTCCTAGGCGCTTTCTCAGGCTCTGCACGATGGACCTCAACTCTTAGAGGACGTACTGCCAGCAGCTCCTTCTCGGCAGAGAGAGCCAGGAGTGGTCTCAAGAGAGGACAGGGGCCCTTGCAGGACCAGAACTTTGAGGTCTGAGAGCCTTGGGCCTGAGCCGAGATCTCACCCGGACCACTGGACCTAGCCTTCTGTGACAAAGGGGAATATGAAAGAGAGTCACGTGGAAATGAGGTCCCCCGAGATATGGAAATGTTCCAGAACCTCCGTTGCGTGGTCGTTGATCTGGAGCCAAGCTCCCTGTGGTGTGTGTGGCTCTGAGCTTTAAGGCAATGCTGGAGGGTAACCCTGACCAGCAGAGCTTGGAGTGCTGCTTGTCTCTTCCTGTTCTACCTCATTTGCTTTATCCCTTCCAGGGAGAAGAAAGGACCCTCGGGAGAGTAGCAGACAGAATGCCGTGGTCTGAAAGAGGATGAAGGGACCGGCCCTCAGTCTAACATCATATGACAATAGAAGCGTCCTATGCAATAAAGGGCATTTTCCAAACCTTTCCTGGAGCTTTTATTTAATTACATTTTTCTATCTATGCATCTACCTGTCATCTACATCTGTATCTTTCAAGGTTTGTGAACAAGCTTTCACATAAGCACTAGAGACGTCCGCCAGCATTTTCCAGAAGAGGCCTGCAAATTGCTGGGGACTCCTCACAAATAGGGAATGGCCACAACCCCTGCCACACAGACTATGCGCGTGGCCCTCCTGACGTACTCCCACTCTCTCTCTGAATTTCCCAACGTCTGAGATGAGGGGGCTGGCTGGAGGCAATGATCACGTGCAGGCTGAATCTTCTGCAGATTCTGATTCTCTTCCTGGGCATATCGTCCTCAAGCACAGTCTCCATGTCCCTGGCCACACTGATCTCTCTCCTTCAGTCCTTCCCTCCCTCCCTCTCCTGCCTCCCAGTGCAGAGAATACTTTTTTGCATTTGAGACGACATTTAGTTTTTGTTCACAGAATTCTCACCTGTTCTACTGTGGCCTCCGTTGTGAACATTCCAAAGCTGAGAATTTTCTTTTTTTCTCCCTCATTTCTGCTGAGTCTTTACCTTCCTAATGCAGTGAACTCACAGTGCCTAGCTGACTGGATGGGGAAAAAGATCCAGGGAGCAAAGAGAAATAATAAAAGAATATATCAGTTAATGTTTCATAGTGTTCTCCAACTACATGTTTTTTAAATTTTGGAATAATATTAGGAATCTTCTCTTTGTAAAAAACTGAATTATTGGGCTTCCCTGGTGGAGCAGTGGTTAAGAATATGCCTGCGAATGCAGGGGACATGGGTTCGAGCCCTGGTCTGGGAAGATCCCACGTGCCACGGAGTAACTCAGCCCGCGCGCCACAACTACTGAGCCTGCGCTCTAGAGCCCGTGTGCCACATCTACCGAGCCCACGTGCCACAACTACGGAAGCCTGCGTGCCTAGAGCCCATGCTCCGCAACAAGAGAAGCCACTGCAATGAGAAGCCCGTGCACCACAGCCAAGAGTAGCCCCCGCTCACTGCAACTAGAGAACGCCCGCTAGCAGCAACAAAGACCCAATGCAGCCGAAAATAAATTAATTAATTTTAAAAAATTGAATTAGTTTCAAGGGTACAATGTATAAAAGTACAATAAAAGCCCCCCTTCATAACCCCCCAACCCCACTCTCAAGATGGAATAGATATGCTGTGATACAATTTAGAGTCGTAGTACTACTCCTCCTCCCACCACATCCGAAATCCTCTGAGCCCGGTGCAGCAGCTTCCTTTCACAATGCTAGGACCCGCCACAAGACAGATGATAATCCCTCTGGACATTTCAAGGAGCGGCACCAAGGCAACAGTACCTGGGAAATGCCACTGACAGCTCAGAATATCCAGGGCATTTCTAGAGCCTCGGCACTGCTCTCGCTCTGGGAATGAAGGTCCAAAAAGCACATCGGAGAATGTTCATAGTTGTAAACAAGCTCCACCTTTGAAACACAATCTACATAGAACCACATATACAAGCCTGCACAATGGATGAAGCCAAGGTCTCCTCCATGATTTCCCTTCTGACCACCTTATTGTCTCCTCAGCCATAAAAGGTGAACTTGAAACTCAGGACCTTGCCTTGTCACCAGAAACATCCAAGCTTGGATCAGTCTTTCTAAGACCAGATACTTGCTCTCTGAACTATTAGAGACTTGTCACATACACACAGGTAGAACAGGATTATTTCTATCTACCTGGGGACCTGGAGTCTTTCACATTGCTCCTGTTCAAACTCTCACAACAGCAAAACTTTACCTACAAAGGGTTCAAGCTATGACACTCCCAATTTCCACAAACCTCCTCAGCTCTTGTGAGTCACATGCAGCCAATTCCAGGAATTGGAGCCATGGTTGTGAGGATGAAACTGACTTTGGGGCTCCCCTTGGATATGGTCTTCCAGACTTACCCAAAGGCCATTAAGAGGAAGGTTTACCCCACCTCAGGGAAACCCGAGGCAGTACTTGCAGTCAAGGGCTGGCCATGGCTTCTGAGCTACATCCAAAGAGCAGTTCATACTGTACCTGGGTCTGCTGGAGCCATTTCTGACTGTCCGAGAGCCAGCACGTACCGCTCCTCAACTGCCTCCATTGTGGCTCATCAGTAGGGCTGTCAGATTTAGTAACTAAAAGTACAGGATACCCAGTTAAACTTGAACTCCACATGAATAATAAGTCATCACTTTTAGTATAAGTAGATCCTATGAACTATTTGGGGCATACTTATCTTCCAAATATACTTGTTGTTTTTCTGACATTCATATTTAACTGAAGAGCCTATGTTTTATCTGTCAACCCTACCCTTCAGAAATGATGGAGGCTCATAGAGATCCAGGAGATGCCTCAGCGCCTCCTCAGCTTTTATTTCTACGTCCTGGACAGCGAGCACGAACCTTCCACTCCCAGTCATTGGCTAGAATGGAGGATATTCTCTGTTTTAGAGCTTTTTCTACTTGTCATTGTTATTATCTTCCTTATTTTAAAGAGATGTTTATTTTTTCCCAAACTTAATAGCTCATCCAAAAGTATTTCAAAGTTCATTCGACAAGGGAAAAACAACATGGTTCTGGAAAGTGAAGGAAACCGCCTGGTGTTTAGTAAAGAAGTAGTAGGGAGATTGAAAAAGCCAAACTTAATAAGCAAATCTCTCCAAGGGTATTTTCAGAGCTTGATACCCTCCCACACCCTGAAAATATTATTACATCAAGAATGTAGAACTGCTAACCAAATGTAAGGCTCCCATATGATTCTATCAAACTGAGGATGCTTCTTTACTAAGCAGTGAGCACACTTGCTGCCCCAGGGACCTTGGCAGTTGCAACGTAGGGCTCTTCCCTTTGGGATGGAAACAGCAAGTTTTCCTGTGGTCTACACGCTGGCCCCCAAAATACTACAGTCCCAATACTTGTCAACTTTAAGTATTTTTCTACATATCTCCATTTTTCTGTTACTATTTGGACTACATCCTAGACTTGACATTACATAAATTGCATTCAAGAAGCTATTTTTCAAAGTTGGTAGGAAACCTTAAATCTATAGCTTGCAGTCCCTGGCTTACTTTCATCCAGGTGCATAAGGGTTTTCAAAAGTAGTCAGGTTAGTTACCCCATATCACAGCCCCACGCTTGTGTCACAGATATAAAAATGGAACATGATATTTAAGGTTTTAGTTGCCAAATCATCAAGCCTCCCAGACAGAGGCAATAGAGCAAAATGATTACAGAGGCATGGATTTTGATTTGCTCCAGTGTCTTGGGCAAGTCACTTGGCCTCTGTATTTATTTGTACTTACCTGCACTTATCTGTCACTTGGGGGTCATAATTGTACCTGGTCCATGGGTACGTTGTACAAATGATCTGTAAAGTAGTTACAAGAAACCGACACAGAGTAAGCACTCCACAGACGTTGGCTATTAGCTATTGGAACTATTCCTCCGTGAAACAGATGACTTTACCAGTGGATGACTCGGTGGGAGACAGTGAATCACAGAATCACAGCATGTTGAAAGTGACCTAGTTCACACTCTTATGTGAAAAAAAGAAAAGTGTGCATGGGTAGAAAATGTCTGAAACTTTACCTAACAAATAGTTCATCATGTTAGCATTGAGGATTAGAATAAATCAGGAAAGGAGGAAAGAAAAACTTGAGTGTATTTCAATTTCTCTATCATTTGTGTTTCTACACTGAGACTCTGAATACACTGGAAGTGCAATCTATTTTAATGTGGCGGGATAAAGGTTTTCAAGTTTTCCTGATCCATCCGTATTATTATCTCAGAATTGCTGGCAGTTCTTGCCATCTTTGGATCTACACCCATCTGAGTGAGTGGGCCATTCTGGACGGAGGAGATAATAGAGCAGAAGTGAAGTGAGAGGAAAGGAGAGACAAGATTTTCTCTTTTCTCTTCAAAGAGGAAAGGTCTTTGGAATGGGAACAACTCACAACCAAACTTTGGGGAAAGGATGTGATGGAAAAAGAGATAAACATCCTACCCCTGTGATGAGAAGGATTCCCTGGGCTGGATGGAGGGAGGTCACAGGTGGCTGGACAAGGAAACCAACTAGGGAGAAACACACACAAGTGCAGAGCAAACACCCTGAGGCCACTCAGCCTGACTCCATGCAAACATGTGTCCAGCAGCCAGCCCTTCACCTGTGGCTCCCCAGCAAGACAGGTACCTCGGGGGTGCCAACTCATTCTGAGTCCATTATGCCTGGCCATTCATAAACCGCTGTCTAACGTGTGAGGAATAAACTCTCAATGTGTATGAGGAAATTGGGGAAGGAGATTGAAAGGTTACTTAAACGGAAAACAAAGAAGTTCGGGAAGGCAGGATGGTAGAGAGACAAGAAAAAGACCTTAAAAGATAGAAAGGATTTGCCAAAGAAGAGAAAGAAAAAGAAATGATTCCGAATGGGTTAACCTGCAGCTAGGAAGTTAAGGAAGATTATTGATGGGTGAAGACTATGGAATAAAGTGAATAAAATGTATCAGAAGTTGCTGAGACTATGGTAAGCAGCATGATTATCAAATTATGAATTGGCTGCACTGGCATTCTAGGGGGGCACTAGGAAGGGGAAGCAGATGTTCATGAGATGACAGTAGCAGGTGGAAAGTTGTTTCAGGGGAAGATCAGTCTTGCAGAGGGTGTATCAGAGGAGGGCAAGTGTGAGCAAGCAAGGAAATACTAAGTGTATACGGTTCCTTCACTGAGTGCACCCAGCCCCGTGGTCAGCCTTGAGAACAAGCAGGACTTCAGGTACTGGAGCTACATTTCAGTCGTCAAGACTTGAGAAGACACCCTTAACTCAGGTCTTCTCTTCAAACTCCATCTTTCCTTCTTGACCTTCATTTGGCCTCTTCCCTTACCCTCAAGCTGTGGACTGAGGCCACAGAGCAAGATGGGTCACTAGTGTCCTCCATCCCCTGGCGACTGTGGTTCACATCAGTGGAGTACCAAAGGCAATAACCAAGTAACAGACAGAGTGTATGAAGAAGAGATTCTGATAAGGCTTTCTGTGACAGTGTGGGCCGAGTCGGCTGTATATGCCTGCTATCACCTGAATGATGAGCAACCTTAGGGGAGAACTGCTCAGAAGGCAGAGCCTGGCTCTCTAGAGGCTCTGTGTCCTCACAGCCCACTCAAAGACCTCAGTTGCAGCTTCGGCCCCCGATCTCTCTCCCTCTGCCTACTCACAGTTTTTGAAGTCTTCTTTCCTCCACATTTCTCTTGAGAGGTGGAGGAGGAAGATGAGCTTCAGGCCAGCTCAGACTCCCCTGGGATCCCAGCAGGATGCCTATCATTAACCTCCCACCTTCTAGGAAGCTCCTAAGATCTCCACACATGGGGGAGTTTTCATTTCATCAGTGCTTCAAATTGCTGGCTGGAGATGGCCTGTTGAAAGGTGGCTAAAAGCAAGTAGGAACCTTCGGGCAGCCTGGCCCTTCTCGACTGTCAGACATCTTCAAGGATATTCTAGGAAACATTGCTTGTTCTAGAGAAGGGAGGGAAAGAATCCAATTGTCCAATAATGCTTGAATGGAAAATAAATGATGCTATACGAATGTGATGAAATAATATCAAACAGTCAAAAATAAAAGACCTAGAACTATATGGACTTATGTGAAGAAATCTTGAAAACATAATATTGATTGAAAGAAAATAAGATAAAGAATCTTAGATTGTGGTAACAGGTATGTAAGTATTTAAATATTTAAATCAATTCAACATATTGCTCCTATATATATAGATGCAAGAAAATAAACTTTATCCAATGAACACATTATTTACATTTAATATGTTCATTTATCTAGGAAACCCAAAAGAACCCACAGATAAACTAGCAGGAACTAATAAGACGGTTCAACAAGGCACACACATACAAGATCAATAAATTTTAAAAGTCAATCACGCTCCTCTATACTGGCGATAGCAAATTAGAAACTGTAAAAGAAAATAAGAAAAAAAGAAGATCTAAAAATTGTCACAAGAGCCATATAAATTATTTAGAACTAAGCATAAGTAAAAGTAAATAAAACTGACAAACTGACTACGACCACTTAAACTCCGCCCAAGCCAAGGATTAGAAAACGACTGTTCTTACTTTATGAGAACAGGCCCTCTTCCTAAGTAGCAGATCAGTACGTGAGAGTGAATCAAAGAAACACAGCATTTGAAAAGTCAACTAGGCAAAGCCTCTCGATCGCACAGACAGAAGATGAAGCCCAGACAGGTTGAGTTACTTGGTAAAGGGCCCAATGTCCTGACTCAAAGACTAGTATTTTTCACTCATTCGTAAGACACAATCAAATTCAGTACCTTGGAAAGAGATGGGGAAAAAACGAAGAAATCAATTATATAGTTCCTCATCTTTAAGTACAGAAATAGCCGTGACAAAATTACACGTATTGAGGGAAAATTGAAGTGCAGAGTTTAAAATGTCAATAAATCAAAGGGAAACTGGAGACCATTTAAAATATTCATATTAAATCTCTATATAAAAGATATTAAAAGATCTCCAATCAAAATGTTCATTTTATAGTAGATATGGTATGATACAACTTATAATAGATATGGTATGAACCTTTCCCTTTCACGGGAAAGCTTCGGCTGGGAAACAGGAATTGTTCTTGAAAACGGGGCCTGTGCTATTGCAGAGACTGTGCTGAACTTGGTCCACGGAATGCTGTGATGTCATCATTGAGGTCACAGAATCCTGCTGTGCGCCTGGCAACCTTGTAAACTTAACAGCCCTGGTGAGCACTAGGCAGTACTACTGGTTCACTAAGTGGTACAAGTTTTTCAGCCATTTAGGAGACTTGACTATTTTTGTTTGTATTGAATCATTTCAACGGATTGCCCAAGAGCCAACAAGGGCCAACCTGTAGGGAAGGGGAGGAGTTGGACATCTCTTGAGGCATCTTCTAAGGGAGACTTCTAGTTGGTACCATGAAACGGCGACAAAAGAGGAAACATCTGGAAAATGAAGAGTCCCAGGAAACTGCCGAGAACGGAGGAGGTATGTGGGGGGCAACTTGCTGGGGCACATGGGTTTCTGCCAAACTAAACCTTCTCTTGGATGGGGGGGACTGAGAACGTGTCACCTGTGAAGCAGGGAGCGAGAGACCTCCTCTCACTGATGCTGCCGTATCCATCCGGAGGGTCCCTGTGATGTGAGACACAGAATGGCCAGATGCCCCTGGGAGATGGGAGGTCAGCTCCGCTGGTCTGGGGACTCTGTCCTGAGGCTGCCGGGCCTGGAGCTTTGTCGGACTCACAGCAGGCTGCATCCTGCTTGCACAGACCTAGAGGTGCAGCTTTTCTCAGTCCCCGATTTCTCTCTTATGCTCTTGGATCTTTCCCTGGGGTCATGAGGTGGGGGATGTGAAGGATGCAAGGATGCTGAGAGAGACCCATGAGTTGCTTGGCCTCTTTTACCAAAGTGGAAAGAAAAGCCCCATGAGTTGAAGGCCCTGTTGAAAAATATCTTGACAAGTGGAATGCACTTCGAAAGAAGATTTGTTTGTCCAGGGATGGTGTCATATTGAAAGCAAGGAGGTTTTATTCCTTCAACAGGAAGAATTTCCCAAAGGAGATCAAGGGAAGGGAAGGGTTTTCCAGAGACTGAGAATGCGTGGGCAGGGGTGAGAAATGGCCTCAGGGTCCTGCGGGGAGCTCTGAGAGCCACGGGCCACGGGGTGCCTGCGTGCATTAAATGTAGGCGAGTAGCTTGCCCTGGGAGAGGGGTGGTCACCCCAGAGCTCCAGCTAGAGGCCTCTGCCCCAGATTAGAGCCCAGTAGCTCCTACCAGGCCCAGGGCCCTGGAGACTGTAGGATGGGCCCTGGGAATGGAGCTCTAGACAGCAGGCAGATTTTCAGGCAGTGGCTGGGACAGGCTGGGGAAGGCAATGACTGCCCCTGACCATTCAGAATATTTTGCTCTAAGTTCCTGTGTGTGTGTGTGTGTGTGACTGTGTGTGCGTGTGTGTTTGTGGTAGTGCAGAGATGAGCAGGATGAATGGGGGTAGAGTGCTTATCAGATATAAAGTCTGCGTGGTAAAGTTCTTGTCACCCTGCCTGGACCTGGCTGACACTCGGTGTACGTAAGAGTGTATACAGAATTCTTGTTAGGGGTGTTTTATGAGACAGTAACTCATACACCCATGTACACTCTGATACAGCAAAAATATCACACACCCCACATATAACTTCCTTAGTAAACCACACACAGCACATGGAGGTATATACACGCATCCCTCCTATACTACGTTCTCATACAACCCACCTGTACCACAATCCTGTCTTCCAACACCAAACACTGGAGATGAAATATGTATATAGCCACACACACTATATACATAGGACACACACACACACTCTATATATATATGTATCTCCTCAACTCTCACACAAACACAGCTAACTTCAGCCATCGCTAAATACCTCTATTAAGAACCAGTCACGAGTCATACACACCACACTTATAACACATTCTTGAGTAATGCCAGACCCGCTTTCTACAAACCACAGTAAACCACAGTCTCACTAACCCATGTCAGGGTTGCCAGAGAAAATATGGGCTATCCAGTTCAATTTGAATTCCAGATAAAGAACAAGTAATTTTTCAGTATCAGTATGTCCCACATATTGTATGGGCCATACTTACATTAAAACTAAGTCAGGCCAAATACTGCATGGGAATACTTACACTAAAAAATTATTCTGGGTTTATCTGAAACTGAAATTTAACTGGGTGCCCTGTATTTTTCTTCGCTTAGTCTGGCAACCCTTATATACTTACCACCAGCTCAGGTTTTATATATTTATTGTATTTTTGTTTAGTCTGTGTCTTCCACTACTAGAATGTGCAGCATTACCAGAGACTAGAACAATGGAAGAGTGCCAGATACACAGGAGTAGCTGCTTACTCAATCTTGGTGAATGAATGAATGAACACACACCATAAATACAAGCCACACCATGTAATGAGGAAAAGTTACATGTCCCAGAATTCCTGACTTGTGAACAGAAACCATGCACACAAAGGCCACAGACACAGATAAGACACATCTGCACTGTTCTCCCCATGCCAACCCCACACTTACCACAGACTTAACTGATACACATCACTCACTCTTCCCACATACTCACAGTCACCAACGAGGCCTACAGTACCAACAAGACAGTGACAGAGTAAGTACTGATTGGAATTAAATACTGGAGGATCCACTGGGAACCACACTCTCATCTGTGTGTATTCACTGCACCTGACACGTGTCACACACTCAGTAAGTATTTGTGGACAGAGGACTGATGAACCCACCCTGAGCCTTTCATTCCTCCCTCAGGAATCTCGAAGTCACAAGAGGATCCCCCTCGGCTTGGATCCACTGTGGTGGCCCAAGGCTGCAGCCCAGGGGCAGGGGAGGTCTGCTCTGCCCCTAAACACTTCTCCTGTGCTTCTTCTCCGCGCAAGCTCATTCACGCCGGTAAGGGCGCGGGGCTCCTCAGGTGAGGGGGTGCTTGGCTGTGAGGCAGGAGGCACACAGATCCCAGCGAGGCTGAGAGGAAACCCAGGGTCATCAGAGGTGATGAGGGCTCTGTGGAAGAGCCTGGGCAGGATGGCTGAGCTGTTCCGAGGGCGTGGATCCCAGCTGAGTCAGGGGTGGGGGGCGGGTGTGAATCCTGGTACTACCATGGTGGGGAAGTCCAGGAGCAGGGGCCGGAAAGGTCTGGGCTTGAGGTGGAGGGAAGAGGGACCAGATTAAGCATCTTCAGAGGAAAATGTAGGGTTTCTCTTTGCCTTTGCTTCCAGAGAAGGACAGAGTTCTGCATCATATACCTCCAGCCTCAGAGCAGTACCATCCAGCTCAGGTCCACACAGCTCACACACACATGCGCCCTCCAGGCACAGCCCTTCTCAGTGCACACATGAACCCCAAGCATGTGATCCACAGTACTCTCCTCCTGCACCACAGCCCCATTCCACAAGGAATGCACCACTGATATTCCCAAACTCACACTCCTCGTCATACACGCATGCAGCCGCATCCCACACATACCACAGTCCTCACCACTGTACTCCAGACCCGTGTATACAGACACTGCTCCAGTATCCCCCAACCCGCAGATGAAAAGCCCATAGATGACACCAGATACACCACTGCCTCCTACGGCCAACAGACACCAAGCTCACGACATAGCTACGTCATGCAAACGTCCCTCTCTCGTCTACCACACCTGCTCCCTCAGCTTCCGGCATGGCCCATGGATGTTATTATGTTTTTAATTTCCTTTTTCAGGAATCCGGAGATCACATCGAGACACTGCCCAGCCTACCGCACCCCTAGCCCAGGTTCAGAAAAAAGGGGAGACCGCTCCCCCATTACACTGTGTCTCCTCCTCACCCTCTTCACCCTGTAAGAACGATCTGCACCCAGATAAAGAGGAAAGGGGCATGAAAATATACTACATGCAGGTACAAGTGAATAAGGGTGTCGCTGTCTCCTGGAAGACAAAGAAACCCTTGGAGTTGCCTGAAAAGCAGCTGAGGATAGAAGAAGTGACCCTTCCTGAGGATGCGTGCACAGTAGGCACGTGCCCCTCTGATGTGTCCACCGAAAACCTCCTGTCTGACAGTGAGCCCACTGGGGAGGAGAAAGAGTATGAGGAAAGGGCAGAGCCAGGCAGCCCATCAGGGTCACCTGCCGTCGAGGAGAGACCCAGGGCCAAGACACCGGACTGGATGGTGACCATGGAGACCGGCTTCAGGTGCATGGCCTGCTGCCGGGTCTTCCCCACCTTGGAGATCCTCCAGCAGCACGTGAAGGGCGGCGTCCTGGAGGGCTTCAGCTGCCGTGTCTTTCATCTCACCATGGCCCAGCTGATGGGCAATGTGGAATCCGAGATCACCCCGAGGAGGACGAGGAGGACGAGGAGGAGGAGGAGGACGAGGAGGAGGAGGTAGAAGGCCCCATCCCGAAGAGACCCCGCAGGCAGGCTCTTTTCTCTCCTTTGAGTTGCAAATAGCAACCGAGATTCATGGGACAGAAGATCCTGGAAGACGGTGTGGCTGTCCCTTGGAAGAGGTAAGGCTTGAGGCTGGCAGTCTTCTGAGCCTATGTCACGAGGGCCCAGAGGAGTCTAAGGGAAGGGGCCGCACACATGTGCTGGTTGACCTAATGGCTCTGCAGTGGCATCCGATGGGACACACCCAGCACTACCAAAGGCGTTGACCTCTGTTGACGTCAACAAGAAGGTGGAGCCTTTTCCTAGGCGCTTTCTCAGGCTCTGCACGATGGACCTCAACTCTTAGAGGACGTACTGCCAGCAGCTCCTTCTCGGCAGAGAGAGCCAGGAGTGGTCTCAAGAGAGGACAGGGGCCCTTGCAGGACCAGAACTTTGAGGTCTGAGAGCCTTGGGCCTGAGCCGAGATCTCACCCGGACCACTGGACCTAGCCTTCTGTGACAAAGGGGAATATGAAAGAGAGTCACGTGGAAATGAGGTCCCCCGAGATATGGAAATGTTCCAGAACCTCCGTTGCGTGGTCGTTGATCTGGAGCCAAGCTCCCTGTGGTGTGTGTGGCTCTGAGCTTTAAGGCGACGCTGGAGGGTAACCCTGACCAGCAGAGCTTGGAGTGCTGCTTGTCTCTTCCTGTTCCACCTCATTTGCTTTATCCCTTCCAGGGAGAAGAAAGGACCCTCGGGATAGTTGGTAGTAAACCAGGGTATATCCTCCCTCATGGGGACCCGGCCTGCCCTTCATTCAAGATGCTCTGGAAATGGGAACTGACTTATGTTATCGAATTGGCTGAGGGAGCACAACTCCCATGTTGATTCCGGTCAGACATGTTCATCAGACCTAGAGCTTTTCTCCTGATTCAAATCAAGTAGGCTATTAGTAGACTTCCCATTTATTTCAGCCCTAGAGATAGCACATGAGCAAATATAAAAAATCTCTGTGTATCAAAGCATTCTAATGAGCCCTTTCATTTTGCTGTTCATTGTGAAAAACACGCTCACTTTATCTCTGCCAATGAAGTGTTTCCACTTGACCGATGATGCCCCACGATCCCATTAGCCTCACGGAATTTAGGGAGTCCATTATGATGACATAATTTCCCTCTCATTCCTGGCCTGCAGAGAAGAGCAGCTACAGAGCATTCCAAGACTGCTAACGCTCCCCTCACCAATACGTTTCTTAAACCTCTGGCAAAGGAAGTGTCCTCTGAGCCCTCCCAGGGCACACAGGGGGTTTGGGTGAGCAGATCTTATGTGATAAATCCACTCCAGTGGTCTGGCATTCCTATGCCTTTGTAAACCTTCTACAGTGGTGGTTCTCAGCTGGGGACACTTTTGGTCCCCCCTCCCAGGAAATATGTGGCAGTGTCTTGAGACTTTTTTTTTTTTTTTTTTTTTGTGGTACGCGGGCCTCTCACTCTTGTGGCCTCTCCCGTTGTGGAGCACAAGCTCCGGACGCACAGGCTCAGTGGCCGTGGCTCACGGGCCTAGCCGCTCCACGGCATGTGGGATCTTCCCGGGCCCTGGCACGAACCCATGTCCCCTGCATCGGCAGGCGGACTCTCAACCACTGCGCCACCAGGGAAGCCCCTTGAGACTTTTTTCTTTAAGGAGCTGTGTTATGAATGAGCCCCACGTGGCTGGTGCACACGGATGTATCAAGGCACTTTTTTTTTTTTTGCGGTACGCCGGCCTCTCACTGTTGTGGCCTCTCCCGTTGCTGAGCACAGGCTCCGGACGCGCAGGCTCAGCGGCCATGGCTCACGGGCCCAGCTGCCCCGTGGCATGTGGGATCTTCCCGGACCGGGGCACAAACCCGTGTCCCCTGCATCGGCAGGCGGACTCTCAATCACTGCGCCACCAGGGAAGCCCTCAAGGCACTTTTTATTGTTACAACTAGGGTGGCAGGGAAGAGTATGTGCCACTGACCCATCTTACATTGCACAGGACAGCTCCCAACAACAAAGAGCTATCCAGTTCAAAATGTCAGTCATGCCAACGTCAAGAAATTTTGCTACAACATACTTAGCAAGTCCTGGCATTTTGACTTTAGCATACGCTAACTTTGGGTACAGGTTTCAGTCATTTGAGCAAACTGTTGAAGGCATTCCCAGGTAGCCAAGCTAACACGCTGAGTCTGGAATGGGTGTTGAATGCACTCGTATCAACAAATCCAGCCTAACCCAATATTACATTACTCCCACCTGCTTCAATACCTACAAAATCCACACACATTATTTCTCAGGTTTCTATTGATATAAATTATAAAATTCCTTATTTTAGCAGATAGTGTCTCCTCATGGTCATCCTTTATACCCGGTGGGTACCCACCCCTTCCCTGCTCCCGTCCCCATTTCAAGGACTCTAGTCTGATTACTAGGTCTGGAAAAACGAGAGGTAGTGGAGGCAAGTCTTGAGGATCCACAGACCCCTGCAAGGAAACTATCTCAGAGTAGAGGCAGACTTCCTTCTAATAGCACAGCAGGCTCAACTAAGAGGTCACAGGTCAGAGGTCACAGGCCTCAGCTTTGTTGGAATCTGCCCATATATTTCCACCTCAAATTTCCAGGATTCTACTCCTTCCCACTGATGCCCTATGACATAAGACAATCTACAAGGTTGTGAATCAATGTGCTGTCATTCAGCCACTGACTGAATTTGACTTTGGATCCCCTTAAAAAAATAAATAAATAAAAAGGAAGGAAAGAAAGATAGAAATGCTGATTATAACAAGTCCCCCAAAGTGTTGCTATGTAGCCAAGCTCAAAGCTAAGACAGAAAATCCCCAACGGTAAAAATAGATTTCGAGCTCAAGCTATCAACTGGGAGTTGAAACTGAAGGCCCTACAAAGGCCAATGGAACTGGATACAAAGCTAAAGATTTAGTCTTTAGCATAGATGGGAGTCAAGGTTAGAGGAAGCCATGCACTGGGAGTGAGTTGTGAACTACTCAACACTAAGAATGGAAGAGCAGTTCTTTCATTGAATGTGAAGAAAGAAACAGGTAGTCCCTAGTTGCTACCACTGTCTTTGAACCAAACTAAAGAACGAGGTCAACCAGAAGGGCAGATATGAGAATCAAAAAGGAAACCTCTCTGGAATCCTCACTGAACCAAGTCTAAGTTCTGCTCTACTTGTGGTCTTTCACTTACAGAGACAAACCTTTTGGGCTTACCACAGGGATCAACAGACTTTTTCTCTGAAGGGCCAGAAAGTAAATATTTTAGGTTTTGTGGGCCATCAGTGCTCGTCACAACCACTGAACACTGTCAGTCAGCACAATGGAAAACACTCAAAGATGGTAAATAAATGGATGGGCCAATAAAGAGCTTTTATGTTCCAATAAAGCTTTAAAGGCAATGAGCCAGGTTGGGCTCACAGGAGGTAGTTTTCCAGCCCTTGACTTAACTCACTAAACTACAAATTACCTTGAGAGTTGGTGGTTTGATATCTACCAAACCAAACCAAACAAGAAAGCCCTAGGATTTCTGACATCTAATGCAATGCAATTTGAGGTAGCATGGACTTTACATACACATGTGAAGGTGTGGTCTAGGAAACCAATCTTGGAAACCTGCCTCTCACATTAAATACATCTTTTGCTGAGTAAAGCCCTTTAACCAAGTAAGTGTTAAACATCAGTGAAATGACTAAGAAGTAGGAAATGGTATGCAAACCTCCTCCTTAACAACTTGTTCCCATCATTCTAGGTTTCTTCCCTATGCACATTTTTCCTTAGGGAATCGTTGATAAATTTTACCTCTAAAACTTACCTATTTCCACTCTCTATCTTCAGGATTTGCCCAATCACTGTTACTTTGTAAACAATTTTAAAAAAGTTTTTTGGGGGGTAAATTCCTTTTTTCCCACAGCTAATGGTTCTCTGTGTCATAGTGTCTGGAACGACCCAGCTACTTCTCCAGTCAGACCAAGCACTTGAAAGGACAAGCCGGTACCCCGAGCTATCCATCCATTCACCCAGTAAGGAAGCCTGATGAGGAGAACTAGGATGTGTAAATTTCTACTGTTGGAATTAAAACAGAATATTCTGGGCTGCATGGATTTATCCTAAACTTCAAATGCATTAATTATAAATATACCGTTACACTGACTAATATTCTGTATCTTTGAATAACCATATACATTTTTTCTTTTTATAACTGATTTCTAGAGGTCTATTCCTTAATTTTGGCCATATATATGTATACCTCATGATGATAGGATTTCTTACTGTGAGGGATTAATATGTTCTTAGTAATTTTTAATATTATATTTTACATTATTTTACTACCTATGTTACTATAAAAATAACAGTATTTTACTGGAAAATTGATGCTCAATGAAAAATTTTAAATATGGAAGTTAAATGTGGAAAAAATCCCTGAAAATCTTGCCACTGTTTACATAAGGGTGAATATCCCTTTACAGATGATAGGATGCATTAACACACACACATACATGTTTGATTAAGGTATGTGATGTACCTACCTAAAATACATTAAACTGTTACATGCTTCTGTCATTAAGTTTAAGCCATCATTTTAACAGACCTGTTATTATATAAGTATCTTAAAATATAAAGACATTCCTATTGAATATTTCACTTTTACAAAATTTAGTAACATTGACATGCTACTCACCTTTTCTATTTGAATTTTCTAATTATAAGGTCCTATTCTGTGATTTCTATATCAAAGGGACGCACGTTCTATGCTTTGATATGTACTCAGCAACTTCACTTTGAAAATCAATTTTTCAATCCATCGCTAGGAAAAAGTGTGCAAGTCAGTCATTGAATAAATGTTTGATGAAATTACCAAATTTCAACAAATAATTTTTTTCTTTTTATCTCAGGCCAGAGAGGAGTAAGGAGATAGAGAACTTGACAAAAGTAATCTACTTCAAACAGCCTCTTTTCTCTACTTAAGAAGTCTTGATGAAAGTAATGCTAAAACCCTTGGGAGACAATCACATCAAAACCTAGACGGAAATGTGGTGAAGAAGAAACCAATGATCAGTTCATTTACTAAGAAATGTTTGTCCTCTGTCACTGTCATTAGTAACTCTTTCTGACACTTAAACCTCTGCCTTGACATTCTTGAAAAAAGGGTCAACAGTATGTTTTCTGTATTGCAAGATGAACAATCCATTTTCAGTAAGTCTATACTGTCACAAAAAATAACCAAATTTGTACTGTATAAGATTCACAGAATATTAGATAGACAAAGTCCAAGATAAGATCCAACTTGAAGCGAGGCTGGGGGGAGACAAATGGGGCTCATCATAACAGGACGATGCCACATTAATATTACAAATTGCAATACTGAGTGGTTTTCTAACACTTCAAATTTTTGTCTCCCTGAATTACTTTTAAGGCCAGATTTAAGTTAACTGCTCTGAATACAAATTTTTATGAAATTTTGGAGGGGATTGCAACATAATTTTCAAAAAGTTTTTCCTCATTCATTAACTGAACAAATATCGAGCACCTACAAAGTAGCTGACAATGTTCAGACTGTAGATTCAGAACAAACGTCGCTGCATTCGTGGAATTTACATTGTAATGGGCATAAATTTTGGTATGTTCATCATACTTTTGTACAAGGCCTGCTAAAACTCACACTAAGGCTTCTCCCCTAATATTTAATAGAGGTCAAAGTTCAAATTTACTACACCATTTACCAGAGTTCTCTGCCGTGTGGCCTCCTGACTACTGGGACATGTTGAGCTATGGCTGAAACACCGACTTTAATGAAACAAATGATTTTTTTTTCTTTTGAACTTGATGACTGGAAGAATTCACATGACACCTGAGTTGTTTTTGTTTTTGTTTTAATCATTTTATGGAACTTTTTTCGTGTGTGGGCTCTCTGATGGTCTTACCACTCCTATCACTTTTTTTTTTTTTTTTTTTTTTTGTGGTACGCGGGCCTCTCACTGTTGTGGCCTCTCCCATTGCGGAGCACAGGCTCCGGACGCGCAGGCTCAGCGGCCATGGCTCACGGGCCCAGCCGCTCCGCGGCATGTGGGATCTTCCCGGACCGGGGCAGGAACCCGTGTCCCCTGCATTGGCAGGCGGACTCTCAACCACTGCGCCACCAGGGAAGCCCTCCTATCACTTTTATAGGATTTATCAGCAGCATGGATTCTGTGATGAACTGTTAGATTGGAGCGCCAACTGAAGCTCTTACCACAGGTCTCACACTTGTAAGGCTTCTCCCCTGTGTGCACTCTTTGATGAGACTGTCGCTGTGAAGGCCGACTGAAGACCTTACTGCATCTGTCACATCTGTACGGCTTCTCTCCACTGAAGACTTGAGGCCTGAATGAAGTGCTTCCCATACTCCCCACACTTATATGGTTTCTCTCCTGTGTGGACCCTCTGATGCATGTCGAGGTTCAGGCTCCACTTGAAGCCCCTCCCACACTCCTCACATTTGTATGGCTTTTCTCCAATGTGGACTTTTTTGATGGGCTTGAAGGTGTGAACTCCGACCAAAGCTCTTCCCACACTCTTCACGTTTGAATGGTTTTTCTCTGCTGTGGACTCTCTCATGGGCCAGAAGATTTGAGGCCTGCCTGAAGACTTTCCCACACTCCTCACAATTATACGGTTTCTCTCCGGTGTGGATTCTGCAATGAATTTTAAGATCTGCTCTACGACTGAATCCCTTCCCACACTCTTCACATTTGTATGGTTTCTCACCGGTATGGATCAGCTGGTGGATCTGAAGTCGTGAACTCTGACTGAAGCCCTGCCCACACTCCTCACACTTGTAAGGTTTCTCTACACTGTGGGCCTTCTGATGGATTTGAAGATATGAACTCTGACTGAAGCCCTTCCCACATACCTCACATTTATAGGGCTTCTCCCCTGTGTGGACAACCAGATGAACTTGATAATGGGAGTTCCTCCTGAAGCTCTTCCCACACTCATTACATTTGTATGGTTTCTCTCCTGTATGGACTCTTTGATGTGCCTGAAGGTTTGAACTCAGAGTAAAGCCTTTACCACACACATTACATATGTATGATTTCTCTCCAGTGTGGACTCCCTGATGGGCCTGAAGACTTGAAGGCCGACTAAAGCCTTTCCCACATTCCTCACATTTGTAGGGTTTTTCTCCTGTGTGGACCCTCTGATGAATGTATAGATTTGAGATACAAATGAAGCCCTTCCCACACTCCTCACATTTGTACGGTTTCTCTCCCGTATGGACTCTCTGATGGGACTGAAGGTGTGAATTCCGACTGAAGCTCTTATCACATGTGTCACATTTGAATGGTTTCTCCCCAGTGTGGACTCTCTGATGGTCCTGAAGGTGAGAGGCCTGACTGAAGGCCCTCCCACACTCCTCACAATTATAAGGTTTCTCTCCCGTGTGGACTTTACAATGAATAGTAAGTGCTGACCTACGACTGAAGCCTTTCCCACATTCCCCACATTTGAATGGTTTCTCTACAGTGTGGACTTTCTGAGGAGTCTGCAGCTGTGAGCTCTGACTGAACTCCTTGCCACACTCATCACACTCACTGTGTTTTCCTCCCACGTGAACTCTCTGATGAATATGAAGAACCGAGCTGTAATGGAAGCCTTTTCCACACTCACTGCACGTGAGACTTCTCTTTTGAGTGTAATTGCTGGTGAAGATCAAAGGTGGAGAGATCGGTGAAGGTTTCTTTACATTCATTACACTGGTAAGGTTTTTGTCCTGTGTGAATCATGGTATTCTGATCCAGTGTTGAAACCCTCGTGCTATCTTTTCTATAATCACAGTAGCCGTAAGATTTTTGACCCTTGTGTACTCCATGAGCATCAAGGTGATGTGAAATCCAACTGATGGTGTCAACATCCTCTTTACACTGACAGTTTATTTTTCATGGAAATTTGCTGGTGTCTATTCTGATAATTCTGTGACTCAGCCAAGGAAGTTTTCCTCCAAGAATCCTGGGCTCTCAAAGTTGCAAACCTTGGATTTCCAGTACTACTGGGATCACCTGCTTTATCATTTAATATATGGTTCTCATCTTCAGAAATTTGAACAGAGTCCTGCCCCAATCTGGCAGGGGGAATCACCTTGTTTGCGGAACTGACAACTATTTATCATGGAGTCTTGGCATCTGGTTAAGTCATTTGCAATTTGTTGCCAGATTTGCCAGCAGGAAAGCTCTTCACGTGATCCTCTGTCTTGAACGGCCCTCAACTCACTTTGATTGTTTTCTTCTATCGGACAGAGAATTCAGAGATGTGGACACGTGAAAGCTTTGTTCAAAGATTCAAGATTTTACACTTAAGACACAGTATGAGACTTTAATGAACCTCAGGATGGTTCAGCTTATCTTTCGCACGACAAATGAAGTTCTCTGGTTTATATACTAACAGAAACCAAGAGATGGTCTGTTAAACTCCCAAATACTTAGCATGAATGAAACCCATTTAAAACCAAATGACTACTCTGACATACTATTTAAATCATCTTTCAAAAATTACATGTCATTCCTACCATAACACAGTATCAATAAAGACAAGCATTTTGCTGTGCTCACAGCTTTAACAGTGCCTAGCAGTTAGTCAGGGCTCAAGAAATGCATGCACAGGTGAACTCAGTTTGATTTCTAGGATTCTCCACAATTCTGAATCCCAGGTTAAGTTTGAACCAAGTCAGAGAAGCGAAACAGCTTTTACAAGTCAGGTATCAGATACAGGAAAAGGACTGGAAAGTACAGTTTTGCTTAAGTTGAAAGGCTGCACCCGAGGCGGCAGCACACCAAGGGGGTTAGTGCTGAGGAGGATATGAAAGGGGCTAAAAACCGGGACTTCCCCGGTGGCACAGTGGTTAATGATCTGCCTGCCAGTGCAGGGGACACAGGTTCGAGCCCTGGTCCGGAAAGATCCCACATGCCGCAGAGCAACTAAGCCCGTGAGCCACAACTACTGAGCCCACGTGCCACAACTACTGAAGCCCGCGTTCCTAGAGACCGTGCTCTGAAACAAGAGAAGCCACTGCAATGAGAAGCCTGCGCACCACAACGAAGAGCTGCTCCCGCTCACCACAACTAGAGAAAAGCCCATATGCAGCAACGAAGACCCAATGCAACCAAAAATTAATTAATTTTAAAAAAGGGTCTAAGCATCAGTGGGGTTAAAAAAAAAGCATGAAGACCTATGCACTGGATCCTTCTGAGGCATTTGTGCTGCCTAATATGTTCCTCCACTCCCCCTGCCAAGCAGGAGTCAAAATTTAGAGGCTAGGGAAGAATGCTGTCTCTTTAAAAACAGCATGGAAAATTCTTGGACACAGATACATTGGTCTTTAACAAGAATGAGTTCCAAAGTGAAGAATGGGGTTTATGAGTGAGCTGGGAATAAATTCCATAGCCTGTGATAAGTATTGAGAAGAAACAGACTAGAAACTATTAAAGAATGATCAAAGCACTCAAGGTGACATTATCTAAAATGCCTTCTACAAGATACATACAAATGCACACACACACACACACACAAAATGTTTGTAGAGCTAACAAAGATCGATTTCTTATTAGTGAGGTGGGCTTTGGAGGAGGCAAATGGGACGCAGCGGGGCAAATCTTTTAAGGGAAAGGCTAACTCACCAGCTGGCTGTTTTCTGAGACCTGTTCTCCCCTGGTATAAGGGATAAGGAAATAGAAATTTCTTTCCTTCTATGGGAGGGTTACCTAAGAAGTAGACATAAGAATCCTCATTCAAAACAGTATTTCCTCCCCAAATGAATTTGCTCTGCTACTAAGAGCTCAAGGAAAGTCACAGGGAAAGCATTTTACTCAGTTTGGTTATAATTACAGGTTCTATACATATATTTTTTGTGCAAGTTGATGAGGGCCAACTTGTACAGAAAGGCAAACACACACATACACACATCATGGGCACCTGAGAAGTTAGAATTAGGCTAGGAATTCATTTGAAGACAAAAAAACATTTAGCAATATCCCTTATTCACTCGGATTTGTTCACCGCCTACTAGCTATTTTCATGGAAGGCTAATTTCTCTATCCATTAACTCATTCGTTTGTTCAAGAAATATTTAAGAGTTCCTGTCATGTACCAAGACTATGCTAAGCACTGAGGCTAGTGAGCAATAAACATATAACAGACCGAATTCCTCCTGCACTCCTGGATTACCCTCCAGTGGAAGAAAGAGAGGTGAGAAACAGGTGAACAAAATGTACATGAGTGAAACGCTTAGAGACAAAACAAGGCAGGGCAGAGAGAGTAAGAAAGAGAGGACTGTATTTTCCATAGGGTGGTCAGAGGACAGCCACCTCCTCATCTTTAAGGTGACTGACTGAAAGAAGTAGAGGCCTAAAAGATTACAGGTGAAAGAGTATTCCAGGCAGAGAGAAGGACAAGGAAAAGGCTCTGTGGCAGAAGCATCCTTTGCAGGTCTGGAAAAGATAGGGTAAGAGGGAGGAGAGGTGGTGCATTCAGGGAGGTGGTGGAGAATGAACAGCAGCCCACAGAAGGCTCTAGAAGCCACTTTAAGTGGTTTTTATTCTAAGTAAAAGAAGCCACAAGAGAATTTTGAAACAAGAACATAACCTGACTTAAAGTTACAAAAGATCACTTTGCCACCTAAAGAACAAACTGTGGGAGGAGAAGGGTGGCAACAGGTGACCAGTACAAAGACTATGCAATAATCCTGGAAAGAGATTTCCAACTGGGACCAGGTGATGGACAGCACAGGGCTGGTGAGAAGCAAAACAGATAGAGAGCTAACCATAGGAACTCACGACTGCTTGGTTCTCACCTAAATTTCTATCTGGGTTGCTGAATTCATCAACCAAAGCCTCTCTTCTCTTTCTATATGTTTTGTATCTCGTTTGAAGAATGAGAACATGCAAAGTCACAAGTTAACATGAACGGGCTAGAGCGAAAGTTTACTAGAAATTTGAGTTCCAACTGCATATTCAAGGTATTGAAAGCTGTGTTTTTCAAACTTTGTATCACAACCCACTGAAGAAACAGCATTTATTTCACAACCTAGATACACAGGTAGAAAAGTATACATTACTAAAACGAAGCTTGAATGACCTATATCTAACCAATGTCCCTTTTCATGAAATCTGTTCCCACTGGCTCTCACACCACTCATGCCATCGCCCAGAGTTTCTGCTGCAATGTGCTGTACTCTTCCTAAGAAACTCTGATATTTTCTATACTATTTTATTTCATTAAAAAATCACACGTAGGGCTCAATAAATTGGCTTTATGATCCACTAATGGCAGGGAGGGAAATCTGAAAAAGAATACACAAGGTAGAGCAAGATACTGTCGATTTACAGTTCTTTTACAAAATAATTGAAAAGGACCTGAAACACACTGTTTAGAAAGACCAGAGACATCCTCTCGTGTCCCACAGGAATTGCAAAAGTCTGGTCCCCAAACTCAGGGAACCACCTCAAGAGGCCCAAAGCCTTGAAACACCAAGGTCACAAAGACACTCGCAGAGAAAGGCTGTCCTCACCCACTGAGACCAGGTTCCGGAAGTTTTCCACCATCACATCCTGGTACAGCTTCCTCTGGGCCGAGTCCAGCAGCCCCAGCTCCTCCTCTGTGAAGGCCACGGCCACGTCCTTGAAGGTCACCGCCTCCTACGACAAACAACACCACCTCAATCTTATACCCAGTGGCCAGTGGAAGAGGGGCAGCCCCGAGGAGACGAGGAGGATGGGAAGTTGCTCCGGCTCCTGTGAGGTGTGCAGACTTCCCAGCACCCCCTCCTTCCATCCTGCCAATGCCACACACTGACTTTCCTCAGCCTCACCGGACGTGCAGCTATGAAAGAGAAAGCTTTGTGTATTTACCTGGGGCTCTCAGACAACTCATAAGTAAACTCCCTAGAATTCTAACCACTGGATCCTGAACTAAAAGGCTTTCACTGTTTAATTATTATTGCCAAGTGCCCCAGAAACAGTTACCAATTTAGTCCTGGCAGTATTTGATGGCACCTGCTTTCTCATTGAGGTGGGAACCAGCTGAGAAGGAGTGTTATATGTGGAAACTAACCAAAAGGCCATGCCAGGTCTCTGAATGAAAACTCTCTCTTTCCCCGTTTCTGTCTTTCGCTTGAATGCAATACTCTGACTCCACACCCTTGGTTTTCTGGGTGAGTCTGAGTTGGTTCCTCCTTTTTTCACAACCCCGATTTTTTATATTTAAAACAAAGATGAAACCAAGCACCTCTTTATACAATTGTTCTGAGCTGTCTATGCAGTGACAAGTGCTTTAAGTACCACTGGACTTTTTTTTTTTTTTTTTTTTTTTTTTTTTTTTTCCTTTTGCGGTATGCGGGCCTCTCACTGTTGTGGCCTCCCCCGTCGCGGAGCACAGACTCCGGACGCGCAGGCTCCGGACGCGCAGGCTCAGCGGCCATGGCTCACGGGCCCAGCCGCTCCGCGGCATATGGGATCCTCCCAGACCGGGGCACGAACCCGTATCCCCTGCATCAGCAGGCGGACTCTCAACCACTTGCGCCACCAGGGAGGCCCTGGACTTTTTAAACTAAGGTCATGTATTACTCTGATTAGAAAAAAATATAAGATGGAAAAAGAAACAAACCAGTAAATAAAATACACAAAGGGCCTGACTCAAGCATGGGGAAGACTGAATCTAACTCTGGTCGTGAGAAAACTTCTAACGATACATTATTTTTTCTGCGTGAAGCAGCAGTTTGATCCTGCTGTGCTCTGCCGTATTTGGATATTCTACCAAAAAACATCCAAGGCACCACATGTAAAACATACCTCTTAAATTCTGAATACCTAAACCTACTATGTTAAGGGCAAAAAGGGGCAATATTCTTCAGAACAGATATTTTGAGAAAAAGGTTAAATCAGGAACAGTGTCACTGTAGTGCTCCTAAAACAGGAGAAGTCTTTAAACTAAATGTCTGTGAGTAAAGAATGGTATAAAAAATAGGTGCAGGGCTCCCCTGGTGGCGCAGTGGTTGAGAGTCCGCCTGCCGATGCAGGGGACACGGGTTCGTGCCCCGGTCCGGGAAGATCCCACATGCCGCGGAGCAGCTGGGCCCGTGAGCCATGGCCGCTGAGCCTGCGCGTCCGGAGCCTGTGCCCCGCAACGGGAGAGGCCACAACAGTGAGAGGCCCGCATACCAGGAAAAAAAAAAAAATAGGTGCATAAGTTTGCAGGAACATGATAAAGCAATTAAAAGTGAATGTTAGCTAGTATTAAATGAAAAAAACAATTTAAAACTGTATCTATGTTATAAATACAAATACACATCCATGAATACATATGATGAAGAGATTACAGAAATAGAAATGCAGCTAATTTGTAAGCAGGTAAGCAGTAGACTGGAAGATGTCCTTCATTTCCCTTAATTTTTCTTTTACTTGTAAAATAAAAAAATGATGAAATAAAACAAAAATTAAAACCGAAACCAATTAAATTTAACAGGAATTTTAAAAAAAGCACACATGGCACACTCAGGTCCTCATATGCTTAGACTCTCCTTGAAAGAGAAAACCCATATGGAACTATACCCAATATTTCGTAATAACCTATAAGGGAAAAGAATCTGAAAATATATGTATATATATGTATAACTGAATCACTTTGCTGTACACCTGAAATTAATACATTGTAAATCAACTATACTCCAATCAAAAAAAAAAAAAGAAAAAGAAAAAAAAGAGGAAAACCTGTGTCCAACCTGAGTACAAAAACGGCGTTTTTAACAGCAAGAAAGGCAAGCTCTACTCACCTGGAATGTGCTCATTTTCTCTCTCCTTCTGGGGCAGTGCAGAGTCCTAACAAGACAGACAGGGAAAGAAGAAGTCAAACTGGAAACTGGTTTAAAGAAAAAGAAGTCACTAACCCACGTGGTGCTCATTGTGAATTACCAAGGCTCCCAGTCCTCGGGGTGGCTACAGCTGATTATGCTTGATGAGCAGAGCCCCACGCAGATACCAGATGCCCCCGTGAACCCCCTCAGTGGCTGTGTGAGGAATGACCTGCCCATCCATACACAGTGGCCCCCTCACAGTGTGCCTGCAGCTTCCACAGGGGTCATTCGTATTCTGGGTATGGTGTAAACAGAGACCATGTAAGTCAGAGTGGGTTTTGGAGTCAATATGCATGGGCTCTGATCAGGCTACGCCATTCACTAGCAGTGTCACCCTGGGCAAATTATTCACATCTCTTCGCCTCAGTTCTGTCCTCTGCCAGTAGGGGAGAACACGGGCATCCACCTCGTGACATCGTCATAAGGTAGGAAGCTCTGAGAACACCACTGTCAGGGTTTCTTATTTCTTAGCAACTGCGGTAAAGCAGATGATATTTTAGTTAGAAATTATCCTTAGAGATGTGATTTCTACCAACAGAAGGCTGTCAGACATGTGGAGGTCATCCATTGTTGCCCTGTTATGTGAGAGTCTTTATAGACTTCTGAAAATCTCTGCTTGTCTTCCTAAAGATTTTGTGACTGCAACAATAACATTTAAATTGACATGGACAACTTTTTACAAAAGGTATAAAAATACGTTAAGTTTCTTTTTAAACAGGAAGTACCCTTTTGACAATTATGCACAGAGGTAAAGAGAACTAATAAAAGCCAGGATTCTGCAACAACAATAAAAAATAGTTTGACAGTCCATACCTAATTCAAACGAAAAAAGACAGGAATCTGAATTGTAATTATATCATTATAAATATAGGAAAGTTTAAGAAATAAATGGGAGACTTCCCTGGTGGTGCAGTGGATAAGACTCCACATTCCCAATGCAGGGGGCCCGGGTTCGATCTAGTACAAAAGATGGCAATGATTCCACTCCCCAAAGCTTGGGAGAGAGATATCTTCACAACTTCTAACGACCTCCATTTTGACTCTACACTTGCTAGCTGTCTTCTGCTCAATTCAGATTTCTGAAAGGGGCCCTGACAGTTGACAATAATTAGTGGGGGAATAAAATCATTGGACTAAGTAGGGCTTTGGTGAATCCAGCTCAGTTTTATCTGTGACATCCAGCAGGGTCAATTTCCTCGGCCTCAGTTTCCAGAAAAGACCCTCTCTTGAGCTTCTCGAATTTTCACGTGCATGTGAATTACTGTGGGATCTTGTTGGAATGCAGCCTCCTGGACCCCCTACGCAGAAATTATAAATCAGAAGGTCTCGAATGGGGCTCAAGGCTGGGCATTTCTATCCAAGTGATGCCAATGCCGCTGGTTTGTGGACCACAATTTGAGTAGCACTGCAGTGTAACATCAGTCCCACAAAAAACAGCCTCCACTACACAGAAACATACACAAAGAGTAACCAGACAAAAAGGCACTAAAACATTAACAACTGTTATCTTTACATCCTAAAGTTACAGATAATTAAAATTTTTCTTTATGTATATATCTGCATTTTTCCATAATGATTATGCTACTTCTATGATATACATATTATTTGAAATAAAATAAATGACCCAGTTGAGAAAACTATCTTAAAAACTCATAAAATAGCCTAAACCTTGCTCTCAAGGTCCCCACAATTAAGTCCCAACCTCCTTTCATGATATGATTCTAGCCAGTACCCTATGCTCAAAGAGAATATACCAAAGGGATTAGCAAACTCAGCTGCTGGACTCAAACTGCCTGGGTCCCAACCCCAGCTCTGCCTCCTACCATCTGGGTGAGGATGGGCCAACAGGGTTGTGTTCCCTGCCCCCAGCTCCTCAGCCTTAAAGTAGAGAAAACAGCAGTACCAATTCACAGAGCCACTGCCTGATGGAAATGTGTTCATTGGCATAAAGCTTTTAGAATGGAAATTAGTGACCAAGGCTCAGTTATCATCGTTACCCATGTCCCATACGTTCTACAATTTATAGGAATATCTTAAGTAGAAGAATGCCAAGTCCTACTCACGTGGGGCTCTGTTGCCTCTTCCTCCGTGCAGTGCTTTTGGAGAAGCCAGGGCTGGGGAAGGAAAGGAGACTGTGAAATACCAGGGCTGTGTTTCCATCCCCACTAATTCATACCGCACCCCCTTCCGCCCCCGTACCAGCTAGAAGTCCTCTCCTTCCAAAACAGGCCAGGAGTCCAGGACAATTCAGCTTCCTGGGCTCACAGAATCCCGCTGCGAAATGGGTGCCTCCCGAATTAGCGTAGTATTAATACCAACAATGTATCAGGCAGTTGTAGACCTTTTACTTGTGCTATCTCGTTTCTTCTCACAACACTATATTAACAAGGCATTCCTTTTTCCCCCCTTTTACCGAACAGCAACGGAGGCACAGAGGAGTTAAGCAACTCACCCAGTGTGACGCCGTATGAAGCGGTAGGGCTAGCTCATAGGTGGGGGACAGGGTCAGGTTAGGGGTGAAGAAAACCGGGGAGACCCTCAAACCCCAGGAGGCACGACCTGAGCCCACCCCATCCCGGGTACCTTACCAAACGCAAAGAAGCTCCGCCCGCGGGACGTACATCACCACTCCAGGCCCTCAAACCTCCGCTTTTAGCCGCACCTCCTCTTTCTCCCCAAATGAAAGGTCTGCAAAGGGGAAGCTTGAAGGGGTCGTGAAGAGCGGACCTGAAACACCGTCATCAGGCAAAACATGGCTGCTACGTGTCCTCCTGGGGCGGAAGTGCCTGCGACTAACCCGGAACTCCTGGACCACATTTCCCAGAATTCCGCGGGTAAACCTTTACAGCGAGGCGTTACTGTAGCTGCAGTATATGGGACTACACGAGTTTACGAGCTCTGGACTACATGTCCCAGAATGCAAGGGTGGGTGCGGGGGTGTCTACCGGCACGAGCTCTGGCCTACACGTTTTCACTCTGGTTTGCACTTTCCGGAATCCCTGAGAAGGTCTCAGGCAGTCTTGACCTCCTACTGTGTAGGCCTCAGAAGAGTGTAGATTCTGTTCATTGAAAGGCGTACAAACTCAGTAGAATTTTGGACGTCTTCAAGAGGCTAAGCGACATAAAAGCATTAACAGCCACGAAGGCTTCCTGGTAAACCCCAAAGAGTTTCACCATTGGAATAAGGGGAGAAGGAAACTGGGCTTTCTTTGGCAGGGACTGAAGCCAAACGCCCAAACACCTCATTCCCTGAAACTGTGTAAAGGTGAACGTGTTTTGTTAGCATCTTACAACCCGTGCAGAAGCAAGGGAAAATCCTTTCTAGAGACAGACATCAACATCCTAGGTCTCAAGTTATTTCTGTAATTATAAAATCTGTGACATTGCTATTTGACCAAGTGAACTTTAAGGGGAAGGAAAAAGCATTACTTGACATACGGAGGGACACTTCACAGTCATAAAAGTTTCAAATTATCAGAAACTAATAACTTCAGCTGATAGTTTATAAAGCAAAAATTGACAGAACCATGAAGAGAAACATTCAAATGCATAATTGGATCTGGAGATTTGAACACATACATAGAGGGAAATGTTGAGCCTTAAAAGCGTATATTAAAGTAGAAAGGGGGGCTTCCCTGGTGGCTCAGTGGTTGCGAGTCCGCCTGCCGATGCAGGGGACACGGGCTCGTGCCCTGGTCCGGGAAGATCCCACATACCACGGAGCGGCTGGGCCCGTGAGCCATGGCCGCTGAGCCTGGGCGTCCGATGCCCGTGCTCCGCAACGGGAGAGGCCACAACAGTGAGAGGCCCGCGTACAGCAAGGAAAACAAAAACAAAAAAAAAACAAAACAAATAAAGTAGAAAGGAAGTTGAAAATTGATTCAGAAAACATCCATTTCAGGAAATTAATAAATGAATAATAAAACTGAAGAAGGCAGATGGAAAAATATAAGATCAGATGAATGAAATACAAAATAAAGTAGATCCCACACACACCCACAAAACAGAAATTAAAGAAAAAAACAAAACAAACAAAAAAAGATCATAGTATAAACAAAGATTTTTTCAAAAATTTGTTCCAAATTCTTTCAGGAAAATATCCTCCAAGAACTATTCCTGACTTAAGCCAACATAGCACACAGGATTTCTTTCCACTACAAGTAAAGTGAAATCTTGGGTATAGCATGATGAAATACGGTAACATGATTAAGTTTTATTTATTCACCTCCTGTTCCCTATGGCACCCTCCACTCCCTTCTCTACCCCGTAAGCTACCATTCTAATTTGTTTGATGTGTTTTCTTTTGGGTGTGTTCTTGTGCAAAATGTGCACTTGTGTATATTTTCAATTCATATAAATAATATTGTGTCATAAAATTCATTCTGGTGTTTATTTCCTTCATTCAGGAGTATATTTTTAAGATTCACCCATCCAGGCTTCCCTGGTGGCACAGTGGTTGAGAGTCTGCCTGCCGATGCAGGGGACGCGGGTTCATGCCCCAGTCTGGGAAAATCCCACATGCCGTGGAGCGGCTGGGCCCGTAGGCCATGGCTGCTGAGCCTGCACGTCCGGAGCCTGTGCTCCGCAGCGGGAGAGGCCACAACAGTGAGAGGCCCACGTACCGCAGAAAAACAAACAAACAAACAAAAATTCACCCATCTATCTAATTTGTTTCATAGAGTTCCATTTTCTGCACCCACATTTTACCTGTACTCTTCCAACTGCCATGCCAATGATAATAAAATAAACATCTTCTTACATTTGTTTATAGACGTATCTGAGAATTTCTTTGGAATACATACCCGAGTGAAATTATTTCATAGCAAATATGTATACTTTAATAATATAGCCAGATTGACTTCCTGAACGGCTACACCAGTCCAGATTACCAAAGAGTTGCATGTCAGGTTTTTGTGCAACCACTTACCTTCATTTGGACGACTCATCACCGTTTTGCTAGTGTATTAAATGTATAGTAGTATCTTGTTTTAGTTAAATTTCTCTGATTTCTAATAAGTTTGATCTTTTTTTCAAATGCTTGGTAGCTTCATCTATAAATGTCTACTTAAAACTTTTGCCCCATTTTCTAATGTGGATGCTATCTTTTTCTTCCTCATTTCTATTACATATTCTGATTATTAATACCTTTTCAGTTTTACCAATTACAAGTATCCTTTCCTAATTGGGCACGTGTTTCTAAAATTTTTCTATTGTGTTCTTCATGGAATAGAAATCTTTAATTATAAGATAATAAACCAATAATTTCTTAATATCTGTGCTTCTGAAACTCCTCAGGTGAAAAAATAGATTTCTACCTTTTAAAAGTTAACTTTCTAGACTTATTTTTCACATGTAGGTCCTTTAAATATTTTGGAGTCTATTTATGTACATTTTATTACATGGGATCCACTTTTCTTTTTCTCCAAGAGAAATTCTTAAAAATAGTGATATTCATGGCTTGAAGATTCAATATTACAAAGATATCAGTAATCCTCAAAATGATCTATAGGCTCAATCAAACCCCAATAAAAACATCAGCATTTTTTCTCTTGGAAATTGATGAGATGTTTACAAATATTATGTGGGAAAGCAAAGAGCTACAAGAAGAGCTGGGGGCTTCCCTGGTGGTGCAGTGGTTGAGAATCTGCCTGCTAATGCAGGGGACACGGGTTTGAGCCCTGGTCTGGGAAGATCCCACATGCCACGGAGCAACTAGGCCCGGGAGCCACGTACTGAGCCTGCGCGTCTGGAGCCTGTGCTCCCCAACAAGAGGCCGTGATAGTGAGGCCCACGCACCACGATGAAGAGTGGCCCCCGCTTGCCACAACTAAAGAAAGCCCTCGCACAGAAACGAAGACCCAACACAGCAAAAATAAGTAAATAAACTCCTACCCCCAACATCTAAAAAAACATAAAAATAAAAAATAAAAGAAGGGCTGGGACAATCTGAAAGAAGAATGAAAAGAAAGGTATTAGTCACATTAAATCTTACTATAAATCTACAATATAAGATAGTCTGGTGTTTGCTCAAGGATAGACAAGATAATAGACATCAAAATCCATGTTGAAACAGACATTATAACAACGTGTAAAAAGAAAACACTGCAGGGAGTTCCCTGGTGGTCTAGTGGTAAGGATTTGGCGCTTTCACTGTGGTGACCCTGGTTCAATCCCTGGTCAGGGAACTGAGATCCTGCAAGCCACGCAGCACGGCCAAAAGAAAAAAGAAAGAAAAGAAAACACTGCAGCAGAGAGGGGAAAGAACTCTTGTTAATACAGTTGATCCTTGAACTAGGGTTCAAGGGGGTTAGGGGTGCCAACCCTCTGCTAAGTTGAAAATCCAAGTATAACTTATAGCCAGTCCTCTGTACGTACATGGTTTCTCCATAATCGGCAATTCTGCATCTGAGGATTGAACCAACCTTGGATCGTGTAGTAGTGCAGTATTTACTATTAAAAAAAAATCCTCGTATGAGTGCACTTGTGTAGTTTAAACCCATGTTGTCCAAGGGTCAACTCTTGGTTCTCAGTCAGCTGGATATCCATATGGGAAAAATATTAATCATTACTGCATAGGATATAAAAATATAAATTCCAGAAGATCTGCAGACTTAAATTTGAAAAGTAAACAATGATGCTTTAGGAAAGAAACGTAAGATAATAGCCTTTTTGCCTTGGAGTAGGAAGAATTTCTTAAGACCAAAAAAATCACCAACTGTGAAAGAAAAAATTGAAAAATTGGACTATTTTAAAGTTAAGAAACACCGTAAACCCAAACGCAGCACTCTTGGGCCAAAAGTGAGAGATATTTTAAAAACATCTATGGACTAAAAGACTCAGATGCCTCCCTCAGGCCCATGCATTCTTCAAGGGTCAACTGTATCTACCAAAGTTGAACATATACCCTATAACCCTTTGGTTCCACCCATAGAAATATCCCTCAAACAAGTGCACAAGGCACATTCTAGATTGCTCACATCACCACTACCTGTGATAGCCAAGAATGGGGAAGTACCCAATACCCACCAATAATGGGATTAATAAATAGATTTTGATATGTTTACACACTGCAATAATATCCACCAATGAAAATGAATCAACGGTATCCACTCCCAACAATATGGATAAATGTCATGGATATACTGTGGAGCAAATGAAGCCAACACAAAATAGCACCTATTACATGACTCCATTTATATAAAGTACAAAATAGGCTAAGTGAATCTACACCATTACAAATTAGTGGCTACCATATGGAAAGGAAGGTTACTAGAAAGAGCCAAAAAGGGATGCTTCTAGGGTTTGGGGTTTGTCCTGGTCCTCCAAGAACTAGACGGCAAAGTGCTGAGAAAGACTTTAATGAACAAATATTTCATTAGGGAAAACATCGGAGAGAAAATGGCAGGGAGCTCTGGAAGGCTGGCAGAACTATCAGCTCATAGTGCAAGTCTGACCCTGAGTGAAGATTTGGAAGAAAGATTTGGTAAATCATCCCAGACTGCCTTGTAATCTACGTAAAATCCTTCAAGGCTGTCAGAGTCCTTGAAAAAAGGTCACTGGACAGAGGAATCCTGGTCTCCAAGAAATGGCCTGCCTTAGGATCCCTGCTGTGCTGACTAGGAGCAATCAGGGGCAAGGCCGGCCTCCAGGCAAACGTGGTGATGGATTTAAGAGCAGCAGCTGGGACCTTTGGCCAGTTATGCTCCCTGTGGTCATAACTGTGAAACAGGAGACTCTCAACGTGGATGCTTCCTTGTGATAAGATCTGGTTGTTTATTTCTGTCAGAAATAATACTGAAGCAACGTTGCGTCCTTCTCAGTATATCATACCCCAGAGATCTAAAACGTTCGTTTGTTCTGTTATTGATAATGTTCACCTCTTGGCTAAGGTAGTGTTCACCAAATTTATACCTACTGTATTTCTTGTTGTGATTAATACTTTGTGGAGAGATATTTTGGGTTTTGTAGCATCCTGCTCCTTGTAAACTTTCAAACAGTAGTTTTATAATTCATTGATTACTCTTGCCAGAACCTATCATTACTATGATGGTTGTAAATAATGATTTTTACATTACATCATTCCTTCTATATATTTATGGTTTGGCATTCTATTATGAGAGCCCTTCCTTCCCTCCCTTCCTCTTTTTTTATTCATATTCTGTATGATAATTATTTATTTTATGGTCAAATTGCTCAGATTTACCCAGTGTGAGTCTCTTCAAGCTGGATCTTTTTACACGTCCCACCACTCTTTCCTACTTTCTGGCACAGTAAATTTTCTCCAGGATCATTCTACACTTTCCTTGCTCCAGCCCTGAAATAGAAACGTGGATATACATGCTTATAGACATCACATACACATGTGTGTGTTTGTATATCCTCGCACTTCCATATCTACTTCTGTAAATACCTAGCACGTGCACTCACTCCCTCTCTCTCTCTCCAGATGGGTGGACGGATGGATGGATGGATAGACAGATCTGTATAAATAACTTATGGTCAGACTTCCATATCCGTGGTTCCTCTGTATCTGCAATTCTGCAACCATGGGTTCCACCAACCACAGATCATGTAGTACTGTAGTAATTACTATTAAAAAAAACCCTGCATATAAGTGGACCTGCCCAGTTCAAACCCATATTGTTCAAGGGTCAACTGTAACTTGCTAAATAAAGCCCTTTAACCAACTATATTAAAAATACCACCATTGGTCTGCGTATGGAATGCCATCCAAACCTGCTTTGTCCTTACTGGTTCCACATCCAGAGGGTCCTCTGCTATTATGCTTAGTTCTCTCCTCATGTGCATCTTTTCAACAAGAGAAACTTTTTTTTTTAAACCTCCACAATGTAGGTATATCCACTTTTGTTTCTAGCTCCAGGATTTTCCCTCTCCCTATTATGGATCTGTAGTTAAAGCACAGCATAAATAATAAAGCTTCAACTGTTGAAACTCATGAATTTTTCTGTGTATGCAAAATAATCTGAGAACTGTTTTGTTTTTGAAATTGGCTTCCAGAGTTCATACCATATTTTGATCTTATATGCCTTATGACAATATAGAACAATCATATGAGGTCTTAACTGCAAGGGATAATTATTTAATACTTTTTCAAATTCTATTAAAATAATTTCCTGCTTTGGCAATACCCACTATTCAATGAAAAAAATATAACATGAAGTTATAAAATGGAAAAATATCACAAAATGCTCCTTGCCTAGGAAAACCACTCTGGAAGAGTATCCCTTTACACATGATCTTATGCATGTACACATACATGTGTGCACATGCACACATACACAAACACTAACAAAGATTTATGGTTGATTATACTATGAAGGCTACAATCTGTGACCTCTCAAAGCCCATATTGTGTATCTCCTGCGATTATGATATGTCATAAATTTTTAAAATAAATTTTTTATTTAATTTATTTATTTTTGGCTGCATTGGGTCTTCGTTGCTGCGTGCGGGCTTTCTCTAGTTGCAGTGAGTGTGGGCTACTCTTCGTTGCGGTGCGCGGGCTTCTCATTGCAGTGGCTTCTCTTGTTGCGGAGCACAGGCTCTAAGCACGTAGGCTTCAGTAGTTGTGGCACACGGGCTTAGTTGCTCCACAGCATGTGGGATCTTCCTGGACCAGGGCTCAAACCCGTGTCCCCTGCATTGGCAGGCGAATTCTTAGCCACTGTACCACCAGGGAAGTCCCTGTCATCATTTTACCGGCTTCAGATTAATATAGGAATCTATCAAAACTCAAATTCTTACAGCTGTACACTAATTTCCATTAAAAAATTTAGTGACATCATTGATGTGGTGTTCATCTTTTTGGTATTTTAATCTCATAATCAATAACTTCCAATTATATGATTTCTAAATCAAAGAGATCTAATATATTCTGATATATATACTCCTTTCCTGAAACCATGCTTTACTGCAACCAATAGGGAAAAGCACATAAATGTCAGTCTTGTCTCAATAATACACTGGATAATTTTATCAAATTCCTACAAGTTTTCTGGGTATTTGCCTCATGGATGTGGGGGAAGAATATGGCATAGCCCCTACCTGAGAAGTTTAGAAGAAATGCTACAATAATTAGAAGGCAAACATTTCAAAGTCTGGATGAAAATGCAGAGAATTAGAAATCAGTAAGTTCAAGGTCAACTAAAAATTTTTTTTTCTAGGGACAAACAATTTTTGTGACACTTTCAAAGTGTTACAGTAAACCCTGCCTTAATATTGACAGACAAAAAATCAATTGTATACTATGCAGTTACTGTTGTTGCAAAGTTAATCATGTTTTTTCACTCTGTACCATCAGAAAAAAAAATCACAAGATAGTTCAATTTCTACTGAACACAGTCCTTGGAAAACTAGACGGGGTCTCAAATAACCACCCAACTTGAGAACAGAGGCTGCGGGAGGCAAGGAGCCAGTTGCGATAGGCTAATAGCATATTAATATTGAAGATTGGGGGGCTTCCCTTCCCTGGTGGCGTAGTGGTCAAGAATCTGCCTGCCAATGCAGGGGACACGGGTTTGAGCCCTGGTCCAGGAAGATCCCACATGCTGCACAGCAGCTCAGCCGCGTGCCACAACTACTGAAGCCTGCACACCTAGAGCCCGTGCTCCACAAAGAGAAGCCACTGCAATGAGAAGCCCACACACTGCAATGAAAAGTAGCCCCCACTCACTGCAACTAGAGAAAGCCTGCGTGCAGCAATAAAGACCCAAGGCAGCCAAAAATAAATTTAAAAAATATATATTGCAGATTGGTTTTCTGCAGTAGTTTTCAGTATTTCAACAAAAGTTCATGTCCTGAATTAATTTTATTTTGCAGGTTTCCCCATCTGGATACAACTTTCATATATTATACATTTCCCCCTTTTGGTTTATTTAAAACACAAGTACTGAGCACACCTAAAAGCACTAGTCAATGATAAGGTTGTGTAGATTCAGCAGCCAAGTCCCTGCCCTCATGGAGCGCACATTCTCATGGACATCAATTTTGACTAGCTCATCCTTACACTTTTGTTAAAGCCCAGACCAAACTCTTTTCCTTTCTAAGTGCTATCTCCTAAGTGACATCTGATAAATGTCAAAGTTCGGAATGCAGCCCTTACTGCACCACTCAGAAGGGATCTCTGCTGTGTGCTCTGCTGAACACTAGAATCTGTTTAGCTACTGCTTCAACACCAACTAATTTAAAATACTTTCCCTCCGATGAGACCTGACGCTTGCAAGAATTCACGTTGCACGTGAGTTTTTTGAAAACATCATTTTGTAGAACTTCTATCCTCTGACAGTTCCTTGATGTTCTTACCACTCTCGCTGCTTTCATAAAATGTATCCCCAGTATACATTTTGTGATGACTTATAAGATTGGAGCGCCAACTGAAGCTTTTACCACACGTCTCACACTGGTAAGGTTTCTCCCCTGTATGAACTCGCCTGTGATACTGCAGCTGTGAAGACCGACTAAAGACTTTACCACACACATCACATCTGTATGGCTTCTCTCCAGTGTGGATGCTCTGATGAAGCTGAAGACTTGAGGCCTGACTGAAGTGCTTCCTACACTCCCCACACTTATATGGTTTCTCTCCTGTGGGGACCTTCCGATGCATGTCGAGGTTCAGGCTCCACATGAAGCCCTTCCCAGTGTCTTGGGCAAGACACTTGGCCACCGTATTTATTTGTACTTATCTACACTTATCTGTCACTTGGGGGTTATAATTGTACCTGGTCCATGGGTACGTTGTACAAAAGATCTGTAAAGTAGTTACAAGAAACCGACACAGAGTAAGCACTCCACAGACATTGGCTATTAGCTATTGGAACTATTTCTCCGTGAAACAGATGACTTTACCAGTGGATGACTCGGTGGGAGACAGTGAATCACAGAATCACAGCATGTTGAAAGTGACCTAGTTCACACTCTTATGTGAAAAAAAGAAAAGTGTGCATGGGTAGAAAATGTCTGAAACTTTACCTAACAAATAGTTCATCATGTTAGCATTGAGGATTAGAATAAATCAGGAAAGGAGGAAAGAAAAACTTGAGTGTATTTCAATTTCTCTATCATTTGTGTTTCTACACTGAGACTCTGAATACACTGGAAGTGCAATCTATTTTAATGTGGCGGGATAAAGGTTTTCAAGTTTTCCTGATCCATCCGTATTATTATCTCAGAATTGCTGGCATTTCTTGCCATCTTCGGTTCTACACCCATTTGAGTCAGTGGGCCATTCTGGACGGAGGAGATAATAGAGCAGAAGTGAAGTGAGAGGAAAGGAGAGACAAGATTTTCTCTTTTCTCTTCAAAGAGGAAAGGTCTTTGGAATGGGAACAACTCACAACCAAACTTTGGGGAAAGGATGTGATGGAAAAAGAGATAAACATCCTACCCCTGTGATGAGAAGGATTCCCTGGGCTGGATGGAGGGAGGTCACAGGTGGCTGGCGAGGAAACCAACTAGCGAGAAACACACACAAGTGCAGAGCAAACACCCTGAGGCCACTCAGCCTGACTCCATGCAAACATATGTCCAGCAGCCAGCCCTTCACCTTTGGCTCCCCAGCAAGACAGGTACCTCGGGGGTGCCAACTCATTCTGAGTCCATTATGCCTGGCCATCCATAAACCGCTGTCTAACGTGTGAGGAATAAACTCTCAATGTTTATGAGGAAATTGGGGAAGGAGATTGAAAGGTTACTTAAACGGAAAAAAAAGAAGTTCGGGAAGGCAGGATGGTAGAGAGACAAGAAAAAGACCTTAAAAGATAGAAAGGATTTGCCAAAGAAGAGAAAGAAAAAGAAATGATTCCGAATGGGTTAACCTGCAGCTAGGAAGTTAAGGAAGATTATTGATGGGTGAAGACTATGGAATAAAGTGAATAAAATGTATCAGAAGTTGCTGAGACTATGGTAAGCAGCATGATTATCAAATTATGAATTGGCTGCACTGGCATTCTAGGGGGGCACTAGGAAGGGGAAGCAGATGTTCATGAGATGACAGTAGCAGGTGGAAAGTTGTTTCAGGGGAAGATCAGTCTTGCAGAGGGTGTATCAGAGGAGGGCAAGTGTGAGCAAGCAAGGAAATACTAAGTGTATATGGTTCCTTCACTGAGTGCACCCAGCCCCGTGGTCAGCCTTGAGAACAAGCAGGACTTCAGGTACTGGAGCTACATTTCAGTCGTCAAGACTTGAGAAGACACCCTTAACTCAGGTCTTCTCTTCAAACTCCATCTTTCCTTCTTGACCTTCATTTGGCCTCTACCCTTACCCTCAAGCTGTGGACTGAGGCCACAGAGCAAGATGGGTCACTAGTGTCCTCCATCCCCTGGCGACTGTGGTTCACATCAGTGGAGACCAAAGGCAATAACCAAGTAACAGACACAAGAGTGTATGAAGAAGAAGAGATTCTGGTAAGGCTTTCTGTGACAGTGTGGGCCAAGTCGGCTCTATATGGCTGGTATCACGTGAATTATGAGCAGCCTTAGGGGAGAAGTTCTCAGAAGGCAGAGCCTGTCTCTCTAGAGGCTCTGCGTGCTCACAGCCCACTCCAAGACCTCAGTTACAGCTTCGGCCCCCAATCTCTCTCCCTCTGCCTGCTCACAGTTTTTTTTTTTTTTTTCTTTTTGCGGTATGCGGGCCTCTCACTGCTGTGGCCTCTCCCGTTGCGGAGCACAGGCTCCGGATGCGCAGGCCCAGCGGCCATGGTTCACGGGCCCAGCCGCTCCGCGGCATATGGGATCCTCCCAGACCGGGGCACGAACCCGTATCCCCTGCATCGGCAGGCGGACTCTCAACCATTGCGCCACCAGGGAGGCCCTACTCACAGTTTTTGAAGTCTTCTTTCCTCCACATTTCTCTTGAGAGGTGGAGGAGGAAGAGGAGCTTCAGGCCAGCTCAGACTCCCCTGGGATCCCAGCAGGATGCCTATCATTAACCTCCCACCTTCTAGGAAGCTCCTAAGATCTTCACATTTGGGGCAGTTTTCATTTCAGCTGTGCTTCAAATTGCTGGCTGGAGACGGCCTGTTGGAAGGTGGCTAAAAGCAAGTAGCAATCCTTCGGGCAGCCTGGCCCTTCTCGACTGTCAGACATCTTCAGGGATATTCTAGGAAATGCTGTTTGTTCTAGAGAAGGGAGGGAAACAATCCAATTGTCCAATAATGCTTGAATGGAAAATAAATGATGCTATATGCATGTGATGAAATAATATCAAGCAGTCAAAAATCAAAGACCTAGATCTATATGGATTCACGTGGATAAGTCTTGAAAACATAATATTGATTGAAAGAAAATAAGATAAAGAACGTTAGATTGTGATAACAGGTATGTAAGTATTTAAATATTTAAATCAATTCAACATATTGCTTCTATATATATAGATACAAGAAAATAAACTTTATCCAAAGAACACATTATTTACATTTAATATGCTCATTTATCTAGGAGACCCAAAAGAACCCACAGATAAACTAGCAGGAACGAATAAGACGGTTCAACAAGGGGCACACATACAAGATCAATACATTTTAAAAATCAGTCAGGCTCCTCTACACTGGCGATAACAAATTAGAAACTGTAAAAGAAAATAAGAAAAAAAGAAGATCTAAACATAGTCACAAGAGCCATATAAATTATTTAGAGCTAAGCATACGTAGAAGGCAATATAACTAACAAACTGAGTACGAACAGTTAAACTCCGCCCAACCCAAGGTTAGGAAAAGACTGTTGTTACTTTATGAGAACAGACCCTCTTCTTAAGGAGCAGATCAGTAAGTGAGAGTGAATCAAAGAAACACAGCATTTGAAAAGTCAGCTAGTCCAAGCCTCTTGATCGCACATACAGAAGCTGAAGCCCAGATAGGTTGAGTTACTTGGTAAAGGGCCCAATGTCCTGACTCAAGGACTAGCATTTTTCACTCATTCGCAAGACACAATCAAATGCAGTACCTTGGCAAGAGATGGGGAAAAAATGAAGAAATCAATTATATAGTTCCTCATCTTTAAGTACAGAAATAGCCGTGACAAAATTACACGTATTGAGGGAAAATTGAAGTGCAGAGTTTAAAATGTCAATAATCCACAGGGAAACTGGAGACCATTTAAAATATTCATATTAAATCTCTCTAGAAAAGACATTCAAAGATGTCCTATCAAAATGTGAATGTTATAACAGACATGGTATGATACAATTTATAATAGATATGGTATGAACCTTTCCCTTTCACGGGAAAGGTTCAGCTGGGAAAAAGGAATTGTTCTTGAAAATGGGGCCTGTGCTATTGCAGACACTGTGCTCAACCCAGGTCCACCGAATGCTCTGATGTCAGCACTGAGGTCACAGAATTCCGCTGTGCGCCTGGCAACCTTGCAAACATAACAGCCCTGGTGAGCACTAGGCAGTACTGCTGGTTCACTAAGTGGCACAAGTTTTTCAGCCATTTAGGAGACTTGACTATTTTTGTTTGTATTGAATCATTTCAACGGATTGCCCAAGAGCCAACAAGGGCCAACCTGTAGGGAAGAGGAGGAGTTGGACATCTCTTGAGGCATCTTCTAAGGGAGACTTCTAGTTGGTACCATGAAACGGCGACAAAAGAGGAAACATCTGGAAAATGAAGAGTCCCAGGAAACTGCCGAGCACGGAGGAGGTATGTGGGGGGCAACTTGTCTGGGGCACATGGGTTTCTGCCAAACTGAACCTTCTCTAGGAAGCGGGGGACTGAGAACGTGTCACCTGTGAAGCAGGGAGCGAGAGACCTTGTCTCACTGATGCTGCCGTATCCATCCGGAGGGTCCCTGTGGTGTGAGACAGCACAGAACGGCCAGATGCCCCCTGGGAGATGGGATGTCAGCTCCGCTGGTCTGAGGACTCTCTCCTGGGGCAGCCGGGCCTGGAGCTTTGTCGCACTCACAGCAGGCTGCATCCTGCTTGCACAGACCTAGAGGTGCAGCTTTTCTCAGTCCCCGATTTCTCTCTTATGCTCTTGGATCTTTCCCTGGGGTCATGAGGTGGGGGATGTGAAGGATGCAAGGATGCTGAGAGAGACCCATGAGTTGCTTGGCCTCTTTTACTAAAGTGGAAAGAGAAGCCCCATGAGTTGAAGGCCCTGTTGAAAAATATCTTGACAAGTGGAATGCACTTTGAAAGAAGATTGTTTGTCTAGGGATGGTGTCATATTGAAAGCAAGGAGGTTTTATTCCTTCAACAGGAAGAATTTCCCAAAGGAGATCAAGGGAAGGGAAGGGTTTTCCAGAGACTGAGACCGCGTGGGTGGGGGTGAGAAATGGCCTCAGGGTCCTGGGGGGAGCTCTGAGAGCCACGGGCCACGTGGTGTCTGCGTGCATTAAATGTAGGCGAGTAGCTTGCCCTGGGAGAGGGGTGGTCACCCCAGAGCTCCAGCTAGAGGCCTCTGCCCCAGATTAGAGCCCAGTAGCTCCTACCAGGCCCAGGGCCCTGAAGACTGTAGGATGGGCCCTGGGAATGGAGCTCTAGACAGCAGGCAGATTTCCAGGCAGTGGCTGGGACAGGCTGGGGAAGGCAATGACTGCCCCTGACCATTCAGAATATTTTGCTCTATGTTCCTGTGTGTGTGTGGGTGTGTGAGTGTGTGTGTGTGTGTGTGTGTGTGTGTGTGTGTGGTAGTGCAGAGAAGTGCGGGATGAATGGGGGTAGAGTGCTTACCAGATATAAAGTCTGCGTGGTAAAGTTCTTGTCACCCTGCCTGGACCTGGCTGACACTCGTTGTACGTAAGAGTGTGTACAGATTTCTTGTTAGGGGTGTTTTATGAGACAGTAACTCATACACCCATGTACACTCTGATACAGCAAAAATATCACACACCCCACATATAACTTCCTTAGTAAACCACACACAGCACATGAAGGTATATACACGGATCCCTCCTGTACTACGTTCTCATACAACCCACCTGTATCACAATCCTCTCCTCCAACACCAAACACTGGAGATGAGATATGTATATAGACACACACACACTATATATAGGACACACACACACACTATATATATATATGTATCTCCTCAACTCTCGCACAAACACAGCTAACTTCAGCCATCGCTAAATACCTCTGTAAGAACCAGTCACGTGTCATACACACCACACTTGTAACACATTCTTGAGTAATGCCAGACCCGCTTTGTACAAACCACAGTAAACCACAGTCTCACTAACCCATGTCAGGGTTGCCAGAGGAAATATGGGCTATCCAGTTCAATTTGAATTCCAGATAAACAACAAGTAATTTTTCAGTATCAGTATGTCCCACATATTGTATGGGCCATACTCACACTAAAACTAAGTCAGGCCAAATACTGCATGGGAATACTTACACTAAAAAATTATTCTGGGTTTATCTGAAACTGAAATTTAACTGGGTGCCTTGTATTCTTGTTCGCTAAGTCTGGCAACCCTTATATACGTACCACCAGCTGATGTATTATATATTTATTGTAGTTTTGTTTAGTGTGTGTCTTCCCCTACTAGAATGTGCAGCGTTACCAAAGACTACAACAATGGAAGAGTGCCGGATACACAGGAGTAGCTGCTTACTGAATCTTGGTGAATGAATGAATGAACACGCACCATAAATACAAGCCACACCATGTAATGAGGAAAAGTTACATGTCCCAGAATTCCTGACTTGTGAACAGAAACCATGCACACAAAGGCCACAGACACACATAGACACATCTGCACTGTGCTCCCCATGCCAACCCCACACTTACCACAGACTTAACTGATACACATCACTCACTCTTCCCACACACTCACAGTCACCACCGAGGCCTACATTACCAACTAGACAGTGAGAGAATAAGTATTGATTGGAATTAAATCCTGGAGGATCCACTGGGAACCACACTCTCAACTGTGTGTATTCACTGCACCTGACACGTGTCACACACTCAGTAAATATTTGTGGACAGAGGACTGATGAACCCACCCTGAGCCTTTCATTCCTCCCTCAGGAATCTCGAAGTCACAAGAGGATCCCCCTCGGCTTGGATCCACTGTGGTGGCCCAAGGCTGCAGCCCAGGGTCAGGGGAGGTCTCCTCTGCCTCTAAATACTTCTTCTGTACTTCTACTCCGCTCAAGCTCAGCTACGCTGGTAAGGGCGCGGGGCTCCTCAGGTGAGGGGGTGCTTGGCTGTGAGGCAGGAGGCACACAGATCCCAGGGAGGCTGAGAGGAAATCCAGGGTCATCAGAGGTGATGAAGGCTCTGTGGAAGAGCCTGGGCAGGATGGCTGAGCTGTTCCGAGGGAGTGGATGCCAGCTGAGTCTGGGGGGGCGGTGTGAATCCTGGTAGTACCATGGTGGGGAGGTCAAGGAGCAGGGGCCGGAAAGGTCTGGGCTTGAGGTGGAGGGAAGAGGGACCAGATGAAGCATCTTCAGAGGAAAATGTAGGCATTGTCTTTGCCTTTGCCTTTGCTTCCAGAGAAGGACAGAATTCTGCATCATACACCTCCAGCCTGAGAGCAGGACCATCCAGCTCAGGTCCACACAGCTCACACATACATCCGCCCTCCAGGCACAGCCCTTCTGAGAGCACACAGAAGCCCCAAGCACCACAGCCCCATTCCACAAGGAATGCACCACCGATAGTCCCAAACTCACACTCCTTGTCATACACGCATCCAGCCGCATCCCTCACATACCACAGCCCTCACCACCATACTCCACACCCCTGTATACAGACACCGCTCCAGTATCCCCCCCACGCACATGAAAAGCCCACAGATGACACCACATACACCGCTCCATCCTACGGCCAACAGACACCAAGCTCACGACATAGCTACGTCATGCAAATGTCCCTCTCTCGTCTACCACACCTGCTCCCTCAGCTTCCGGCACAGCCCATGCATGTTATTATGGTTTTAATTTCCTTTTTCAGCAATGCGGAGATTTCGAGACACTGCCTGGCTTACAGCACCCCTAGCCCAGGTTCAGGAAGAAGGGGAGACCGCTCCCCCATCACACTGTGTCTCCTCCTCGCCCTCTTCACCCTGTAAGAACGATCTGCACCCAGACAAAGAGGAAAGGGGCATGAAAATATACTACATGCAGGTACAAGTGAACAAGGGTGTCGCTGTCTCCTGGAAGACAAAGAAACCCTTGGAGTTGCCTGAAAAGCAGCTGACGATAGAAGAAGTGACCCTTCCTGAGGATGCGTGCACAGTAGGCACATGCCCCTCTGATGTGTTCACCGAAAGCCTCCTGTCTGACAGTGAGCCCACTGGGGAGGAGAAAGAGTATGAGGAAAGGGCAGAACCAGGCAGCCCATCAGGGTCACCTGCCGTCGAGGAGAGACCCAGGGCCAAGACACCGGACTGGATGGTGACCATGGAGACCGGCTTCAGGTGCATGGCCTGCTGCCGGGTCTTCCCCACCTTGGAGATCCTCCAGCAGCACGTGAAGGGCGGCGTCCTGGAGGGCTTCAGCTGCCGTGTCTTTCATCTCGCCATGGCCCAGCTGATGGGCAATGTGGAATCCGGGAGCACCTCTGAGGAGGAGGAGGAGGAAGAGGAGGAAGAGAAGCAAGAAGAAAAGGAGAATGAGGGAGAGCAGCCCACGGGGGAAGGCCCCAGCCCAAAGAGACCCCGCAGGCAGGCTCTTTTCTCTCCTTTGAGTTGCAAACAGCAACTGAGATTCATGGGACAGAAGATCCTGGAAGACGCTGTGGCCGTCCCTTGGAAGAGGTAAGGCTTGAGGCTGGCAGTCTTCTGAGCCTATGTCACGAGGGCCCAGAGGAGTCTAAGGGAAGGGGCCGCACACATGTGCTGGTTGACCTAATGGCTCTGCAGTTGCATCCGATGGGACACACCCAGCACTACCAAAGGCGTTGACCTCTGTTGACGTCAACAAGAAGGTGGAGCCTTTTCCTAGGCGTTTTCTCAGGGTCTGCACGATGGACCTCAACTCTTAGAGGACGTACTGCCAGCAGCTCCTTCTCGGCAGAGAGAGCCAGGAGTGGTCTCAAGAGAGGACAGGGGCCCTTGCAGGACCAGAAGTTTGAGGTCTGAGAGCCTTGGGCCTGAGCCGAGATCTCACCCGGACCACTGGACCTAGCCTTCTGTGACAAAGGGGAATATGAAAGAGAGTCACGTGGAAATGAGGTCCCCCGAGATATGGAAATGTTCCAGAACCTCCGTTGCGTGGTCGTTGATCTGGAGCCAAGCTCCCTGTGGTGTGTGTGGCTCTGAGCTTTAAGGCAATGCTGGAGGGTAACCCTGACCAGCAGAGCTTGGAGTGCTGCTTGTCTCTTCCTGTTCTACCTCATTTGCTTTATCCCTTCCAGGGAGAAGAAAGGACCCTCGGGAGAGTAGCAGACAGAATGCCGTGGTCTGAAGGAGGATGAAGGGACCGGCCCTCAGTCTAACATCATATGACAATAGAAGCGTCCTATACAATAAAGGGCATTTTCCAAACCTTTCCTGGAGCTTTTATTTAATTACATTTTTCTATCTATGCATCTACCTGTCATCTACATCTGTATCTTTCAAGGTTTGTGAACAAGCTTTCACATAAGCACTAGAGACGTCCGCCAGCATTTTCCAGAAGAGGCCTGCAAATTGCTGGGGACTCCTCACAAATAGGGAATGGCCACAACCCCTGCCACACAGACTATGCGTGTGGCCCTCCTGACGTACTCCCACTCTCTCTCTGAATTTCCTAACATCTGAGATTAGGGGGCTGGCTGGAGGCAATGATCACGTGCAGGCTGAATCTTCTCCAGATTCTGATTCTCTTCCTGGGCATATCGTCCTCAAGCACAGTCTCCATGTCCCTGGCCACACTGATCTCTCTCCTTCAGTCCTTCCCTCCCTCCCTCTCCTGCCTCCCAGTGCAGAGAATACTTTTTTGCATTTGAGACGACATTTATTTTTTGTTCACAGAATTCTCACCTGTTCTACTGTGGCCTCCGTTGTGAACATTCCAAAGCTGAGAATTTTCTTTTTTTCTCCCTCATTTCTGCTGAGTCTTTACCTTCCTAATGCAGTGAACTCACAGTGCCTAGCTGACTGGATGGGGAAAAAGATCCAGGGAGCAAAGAGAAATAATAAAAGAATATATCAGTTAATGTTTCATAGTGTTATCCAACTACATGTTTTTAAAATTTTGGAATAATATTAGGAATCTTCTCTTTATAAAAAACTGAACTATTGGGCTTCCCTGGTGGAGCAGTGGTTAAGAATATGCCTGCGAATGCAGGGGACATGGGTTCGAGCCCTGGTCTGGGAAGATCCCACGTGCCACGGAGTAACTCAGCCCGCGCGCCACAACTACTGAGCCTGCGCTCTAGAGCCCGTGTGCCACATCTACCGAGCCCACGTGCCGCAACTACGGAAGCCTGTGTGCCTAGAGCCCATGCTCCGCAACAAGAGAAGCCACTGCAATGAGAAGCCCGTGCACCACAGCCAAGAGTAGCCCCCGCTCACTGCAACTAGAGAACGCCCGCTAGCAGCAACAAAGACCCAATGCAGCCCAAAATAAATTAATTAATTTTAAAAAATTGAATTAGTTTCAAGGGTACAATGTATAAAAGTACAATAAAAGCCCCCCTTCATAACCCCCCAACCCCACTCTCAAGATGGAATAGATATGCTGTGATACAATTTAGAGTCGTAGTACTACTCCTCCTCCCACCACATCCGAAATCCTCTGAGCCCGGTGCAGCAGCTTCCTTTCACAATGCTAGGACCCGCCACAAGACAGATGATAATCCCTCTGGACATTTCAAGGAGCGGCACCAAGGCAACAGTACCTGGGAAATGCCACTGACAGCTCAGAATATCCAGGGCATTTCTAGAGCCTCAGCACTGCTCTCGCTCTGGGAATGAAGGTCCAAAAAGCACATCGGAGAATGTTCATAGTTGTAAACAAGCTCCACCTTTGAAACACAATCTACATAGAACCACATATACAAGCCTGCACAATGGATGAAGCCAAGGTCTCCTCCATGATTTCCCTTCTGACCACCTTATTGTCTCCTCAGCCATAAAAGGTGAACTTGAAACTCAGGACCTTGCCTTGTCACCAGAAACATCCAAGCTTGGATCAGTCTTTCTAAGACCAGATACTTGCTCTCTGAACTATTAGAGACTTGTCACATACACACAGGTAGAACAGGATTATTTCTATCTACCTGGGGACCTGGAGTCTTTCACATTGCTCCTGTTCAAACTCTCACAACAGCAAAACTTTACCTACAAAGGGTTCAAGCTATGACACTCCCAATTTCCACAAACCTCCTCAGCTCTTGTGAGTCACATGCAGCCAATTCCAGGAATTGGAAACATGGTTGTGAGGATGAAACTGACTTTGGGGCTCCCCTTGGATATGGTCTTCCAGACTTACCCAAAGGCCATTAAGAGGAAGGTTTACCCCACCTCAGGGAAACCCGAGGCAGTACTTGCAGTCAAGGGCTGGCCATGGCTTCTGAGCTACATCCAAAGAGCAGTTCATACTGTACCTGGGTCTGCTGGAGCCATTTCTGACTGTCTGAGAGCCAGCACGTACCGCTCCTCAACTGCCTCCATTGTGGCTCATCAGTAGGGCTGTCAGATTTAGTAACTAAAAGTACAGGATACCCAGTTAAACTTGAACTCCACATGAATAATAAGTCATCACTTTTAGTATAAGTAGATCCTATGAACTATTTGGGGCATACTTATCTTCCAAATATACTTGTTGTTTTTCTGACATTCATATTTAACTGAAGAGCCTATATTTTATCTGTCAACCCTACCCTTCAGAAATGATGGAGGCTCATAGAGATCCAGGAGATGCCTCAGCGCCTCCTCAGCTTTTATTTCTACGTCCTGGACAGCGAGCACGAACCTTCCACTCCCAGTCATTGGCTAGAATGGAGGATATTCTCTGTTTTAGAGCTTTTTCTACTTGTCATTGTTATTATCTTCCTTATTTTAAAGAGATGTTTATTTTTTCCCAAACTTAATAGCTCATCCAAAAGTATTTCAAAGTTCATTCGACAAGGGAAAAACAACATGGTTCTGAAAAGTGAAGGAAACCGCCTGGTGTTTAGTAAAGAAGTAGTAGGGAGATTGAAAAAGCCAAACTTAATAAGCAAATCTCTCCAAGGGTATTTTCAGAGCTTGATACCCTCCCACACCCTGAAAATATTATTACATCAAGAATGTAGAACTGCTAACCAAATGTAAGGCTCCCATATGATTCTATCAAACTGAGGATGCTTCTTTACTAAGCAGTGAGCACACTTGCTGCCCCAGGGACCTTGGCAGTTGCAACGTAGGGCTCTTCCCTTTGGGATGGAAACAGCAAGTTTTCCTGTGGTCTACACGCTGGCCCCCAAAATACTACACTCCCAATACTTGTCAACTTTAAGTATTTTTCTACATATCTCCATTTTTCTGTTACTATTTGGACTACATCCTAGACTTGACATTACATAAATTGCATTCAAGAAGCTATTTTTCAAAGTTGGTAGGAAACCTTAAATCTATAGCTTGCAGTCCCTGGCTTACTTTCATCCAGGTGCATAAGGGTTTTCAAAAGTAGTCAGGTTAGTTACCCCATATCACAGCCCCACGCTTGTGTCACAGATATAAAAATGGAACATGATATTTAAGGTTTTAGTTGCCAAATCATCAAGCCTCCCAGACAGAGGCAATAGAGCAAAATGATTACAGAGGCATGGATTTTGATTTGCTCCAGTGTCTTGGGCAAGTCACTTGGCCTCTGTATTTATTTGTACTTACCTGCACTTATCTGTCACTTGGGGGTCATAATTGTACCTGGTCCATGGGTACGTTGTACAAATGATCTGTAAAGTAGTTACAAGAAACCGACACAGAGTAAGCACTCCACAGACGTTGGCTATTAGCTATTGGAACTATTCCTCCGTGAAACAGATGACTTTACCAGTGGATGACTCGGTGGGAGACAGTGAATCACAGAATCACAGCATGTTGAAAGTGACCTAGTTCACACTCTTATGTGAAAAAAAGAAAAGTGTGCATGGGTAGAAAATGTCTGAAACTTTACCTAACAAATAGTTCATCATGTTAGCATTGAGGATTAGAATAAATCAGGAAAGGAGGAAAGAAAAACTTGAGTGTACTTCAATTTCTCTATCATTTGTGTTTCTACACTGAGACTCTGAATACACTGGAAGTGCAATCTATTTTCATGTGGCGGGATAAAGGTTTTCAAGTTTTCCTGATCCATCCGTATTATTATCTCAGAATTGCTGGCAGTTCTTGCCATCTTTGGATCTACACCCATCTGAGTGAGTGGGCCATTCTGGACAGAGGAGATAATAGAGGAGAAGTGAAGTGAGAGGAAAGGAGAGACAAGATTTTCTCTTTTCTCTTCAAAGAGGAAAGGTGTTTGGAATGGGAACAACTCACAACCAAACTTTGGGGAAAGGATGTGATGGAAAAAGAGATAAACATCCTACCCCTGTGATGAGAAGGATTCCCTGGGCTGGATGGAGGGAGGTCACAGGTGGCTGGACAAGGAAACCAACTAGGGAGAAACACACACAAGTGCAGAGCAAACACCCTGAGGCCACTCAGCCTGACTCCATGCAAACATGTGTCCAGCAGCCAGCCCTTCACCTGTGGCTCCCCAGCAAGACAGGTACCTCGGGGGTGCCAACTCATTCTGAGTCCATTATGCCTGGCCATTCATAAACCGCTGTCTAACGTGTGAGGAATAAACTCTCAATGTTTAGGAGGAAATTGGGGAAGGAGATTGAAAGGTTACTTAAACGGAAAACAAAGAAGTTCGGGAAGGCAGGATGGTAGAGAGACAAGAAAAAGACCTTAAAAGATAGAAAGGATTTGCCAAAGAAGAGAAAGAAAAAGAAATGATTCTGAATGGGTTTACCTGCTGCTAGGAAGTTAAGGAAGATTATTGATGGGTGAAGACTATGGAATAAAGTGAATAAAATGTATCAGAAGTTGCTGAGACTATGGTAAGCAGCATGATTATCAAATTATGAATTGGCTGCACTGGCATTCTAGGGGGGCACTAGGAAGGGGAAGCAGATGTTCATGAGATGACAGTAGCAGGTGGAAAGTTGTTTCAGGGGAAGATCAGTCTTGCAGAGGGTGTATCAGAGGAGGGCAAGTGTGAGCAAGCAAGGAAATACTAAGTGTATATGGTTCCTTCACTGAGTGCACCCAGCCCCGTGGTCAGCCTTGAGAACAAGCAGGACTTCAGGTACTGGAGCTACATTTCAGTCGTCAAGACTTGAGAAGACACCCATAACTCAGGTCTTCTCTTCAAACTCCATCTTTCCTTCTTGACCTTCATTTGGCCTCTACCCTTACCCTCAGGCTGTGGACTGAGGCCACAGAGCAAGATGGGTCACTAGTGTCCTCCATCCCCTGGCGACTGTGGTTCACATCAGTGGAGTACCAAAGGCAATAACCAAGTAACAGACACAAGAGTGTATGAAGAAGAAGAGATTCTGGTAAGGCTTTCTGTGACAGTGTGGGCCAAGTCGGCTCTATATGGCTGGTATCACGTGAATTATGAGCAGCCTTAGGGGAGAAGTTCTCAGAAGGCAGAGCCTGGCTCTCTAGAGGCTCTGCGTGCTCACAGCCCACTCCAAGACCTCAGTTACAGCTTCGGCCCCCAATCTCTCTCCCTCTGCCTGCTCACAGTTTTTTTTTTTTTTTTCTTTTCTTTTTGGGGTATGCGGGCCTCTCACTGCTGTGGCCTCTCCCGTTGCGGAGCACAGGCTCCGGATGCGCAGGCCCAGCGGCCATGGTTCACGGGCCCAGCCGCTCCGCGGCATATGGGATCCTCCCAGACCGGGGCACGAACCCGTATCCCCTGCATCGGCAGGCGGACTCTCAACCATTGCGCCACCAGGGAGGCCCTACTCACAGTTTTTGAAGTCTTCTTTCCTCCACATTTCTCTTGAGAGGTGGAGGAGGAAGAGGAGCTTCAGGCCAGCTCAGACTCCCCTGGGATCCCAGCAGGATGCCTATCATTAACCTCCCACCTTCTAGGAAGCTCCTAAGATCTTCACATTTGGGGCAGTTTTCATTTCAGCTGTGCTTCAAATTGCTGGCTGGAGACGGCCTGTTGGAAGGTGGCTAAAAGCAAGTAGCAATCCTTCGGGCAGCCTGGCCCTTCTCGACTGTCAGACATCTTCAGGGATATTCTAGGAAATGCTGTTTGTTCTAGAGAAGGGAGGGAAACAATCCAATTGTCCAATAATGCTTGAATGGAAAATAAATGATGCTATATGCATGTGATGAAATAATATCAAGCAGTCAAAAATCAAAGACCTAGATCTATATGGATTCACGTGGATAAGTCTTGAAAACATAATATTGATTGAAAGAAAATAAGATAAAGAACGTTAGATTGTGATAACAGGTATGTAAGTATTTAAATATTTAAATCAATTCAACATATTGCTTCTATATATATAGATGCAAGAAAATAAACTTTATCCAAAGAACACATTATTTACATTTAATATGCTCATTTATCTAGGAGACCCAAAAGAACCCACAGATAAACTAGCAGGAACGAATAAGACGGTTCAACAAGGCACACACATACAAGATCAATACATTTTAAAAATCAGTCAGGCTCCTCTACACTGGCGATAACAAATTAGAAACTGTAAAAGAAAATAAGAAAAAAAGAAGATCTAAACATAGTCACAAGAGCCATATAAATTATTTAGAGCTAAGCATACGTAGAAGGCAATATAACTAACAAACTGAGTACGAACAGTTAAACTCCGCCCAACCCAAGGTTAGGAAAAGACTGTTGTTACTTTATGAGAACAGACCCTCTTCTTAAGGAGCAGATCAGTAAGTGAGAGTGAATCAAAGAAACACAGCATTTGAAAAGTCAGCTAGTCCAAGCCTCTTGATCGCACATACAGAAGCTGAAGCCCAGATAGGTTGAGTTACTTGGTAAAGGGCCCAATGTCCTGACTCAAGGACTAGCATTTTTCACTCATTCGCAAGACACAATCAAATGCAGTACCTTGGCAAGAGATGGGGAAAAAATGAAGAAATCAATTATATAGTTCCTCATCTTTAAGTACAGAAATAGCCGTGACAAAATTACACGTATTGAGGGAAAATTGAAGTGCAGAGTTTAAAATGTCAATAATCCACAGGGAAACTGGAGACCATTTAAAATATTCATATTAAATCTCTCTAGAAAAGACATTCAAAGATGTCCAATCAAAATGTGAATGTTATAACAGACATGGTATGATACAATTTATAATAGATATGGTATGAACCTTTCCCTTTCACGGGAAAGGTTCAGCTGGGAAAAAGGAATTGTTCTTGAAAATGGGGCCTGTGCTATTGCAGACACTGTGCTCAACCCAGGTCCACCGAATGCTCTGATGTCAGCACTGAGGTCACAGAATTCCGCTGTGCGCCTGGCAACCTTGCAAACATAACAGCCCTGGTGAGCACTAGGCAGTACTGCTGGTTCACTAAGTGGCACAAGTTTTTCAGCCATTTAGGAGACTTGACTATTTTTGTTTGTATTGAATCATTTCAACGGATTGCCCAAGAGCCAACAAGGGCCAACCTGTAGGGAAGAGGAGGAGTTGGACATCTCTTGAGGCATCTTCTAAGGGAGACTTCTAGTTGGTACCATGAAACGGCGACAAAAGAGGAAACATCTGGAAAATGAAGAGTCCCAGGAAACTGCCGAGCACGGAGGAGGTATGTGGGGGGCAACTTGTCTGGGGCACATGGGTTTCTGCCAAACTGAACCTTCTCTAGGAAGCGGGGGACTGAGAACGTGTCACCTGTGAAGCAGGGAGCGAGAGACCTTGTCTCACTGATGCTGCCGTATCCATCCGGAGGGTCCCTGTGGTGTGAGACAGCACAGAACGGCCAGATGCCCCCTGGGAGATGGGATGTCAGCTCCGCTGGTCTGAGGACTCTCTCCTGGGGCAGCCGGGCCTGGAGCTTTGTCGCACTCACAGCAGGCTGCATCCTGCTTGCACAGACCTAGAGGTGCAGCTTTTCTCAGTCCCCGATTTCTCTCTTATGCTCTTGGATCTTTCCCTGGGGTCATGAGGTGGGGGATGTGAAGGATGCAAGGATGCTGAGAGAGACCCATGAGTTGCTTGGCCTCTTTTACCAAAGTGGAAAGAGAAGCCCCATGAGTTGAAGGCCCTGTTGAAAAATATCTTGACAAGTGGAATGCACTTTGAAAGAAGATTGTTTGTCTAGGGATGGTGTCATATTGAAAGCAAGGAGGTTTTATTCCTTCAACAGGAAGAATTTCCCAAAGGAGATCAAGGGAAGGGAAGGGTTTTCCAGAGACTGAGACCGCGTGGGTGGGGGTGAGAAATGGCCTCAGGGTCCTGGGGGGAGCTCTGAGAGCCACGGGCCACGTGGTGTCTGCGTGCATTAAATGTAGGCGAGTAGCTTGCCCTGGGAGAGGGGTGGTCACCCCAGAGCTCCAGCTAGAGGCCTCTGCCCCAGATTAGAGCCCAGTAGCTCCTACCAGGCCCAGGGCCCTGAAGACTGTAGGATGGGCCCTGGGAATGGAGCTCTAGACAGCAGGCAGATTTCCAGGCAGTGGCTGGGACAGGCTGGGGAAGGCAATGACTGCCCCTGACCATTCAGAATATTTTGCTCTATGTTCCTGTGTGGGTGTGGGTGTGTGAGTGTGTGTGTGTGTGTGTGTGTGTGTCTGTGTGTGTGTGTGTGTGTGGTAGTGCAGAGAAGTGCGGGATGAATGGGGGTAGAGTGCTTACCAGATATAAAGTCTGCGTGGTAAAGTTCTTGTCACCCTGCCTGGACCTGGCTGACACTCGTTGTACGTAAGAGTGTATACAGATTTCTTGTTAGGGGTGTTTTATGAGACAGTAACTCATACACCCATGTACACTCTGATACAGCAAAAATATCACACACCCCACATATAACTTCCTTAGTAAACCACACACAGCACATGGAGGTATATACACGGATCCCTCCTGTACTACGTTCTCATACAACCCACCTGTATCACAATCCTCTCCTCCAACACCAAACGCTGGAGATGAGATATGTATATAGACACACACACACTATATATAGGACACACACACACACTATATATATATATGTATCTCCTCAACTCTCGCACAAACACAGCTAACTTCAGCCATCGCTAAATACCTCTGTAAGAACCAGTCACGTGTCATACACACCACACTTGTAACACATTCTTGAGTAATGCCAGACCCGCTTTGTACAAACCACAGTAAACCACAGTCTCACTAACCCATGTCAGGGTTGCCAGAGGAAATATGGGCTATCCAGTTCAATTTGAATTCCAGATAAACAACAAGTAATTTTTCAGTATCAGTATGTCCCACATATTGTATGGGCCATACTCACACTAAAACTAAGTCAGGCCAAATACTGCATGGGAATACTTACACTAAAAAATTATTCTGGGTTTATCTGAAACTGAAATTTAACTGGGTGCCTTGTATTCTTGTTCGCTAAGTCTGGCAACCCTTATATACGTACCACCAGCTGATGTATTATATATTTATTGTAGTTTTGTTTAGTGTGTGTCTTCCCCTACTAGAATGTGCAGCGTTACCAAAGACTACAACAATGGAAGAGTGCCGGATACACAGGAGTAGCTGCTTACTGAATCTTGGTGAATGAATGAATGAACACGCACCATAAATACAAGCCACACCATGTAATGAGGAAAAGTTACATGTCCCAGAATTCCTGACTTGTGAACAGAAACCATGCACACAAAGGCCACAGACACACATAGACACATCTGCACTGTGCTCCCCATGCCAACCCCACACTTACCACAGACTTAACTGATACACATCACTCACTCTTCCCACACACTCACAGTCACCACCGAGGCCTACATTACCAACTAGACAGTGAGAGAATAAGTATTGATTGGAATTAAATCCTGGAGGATCCACTGGGAACCACACTCTCAACTGTGTGTATTCACTGCACCTGACACGTGTCACACACTCAGTAAATATTTGTGGACAGAGGACTGATGAACCCACCCTGAGCCTTTCATTCCTCCCTCAGGAATCTCGAAGTCACAAGAGGATCCCCCTCGGCTTGGATCCACTGTGGTGGCCCAAGGCTGCAGCCCAGGGTCAGGGGAGGTCTCCTCTGCCTCTAAATACTTCTTCTGTACTTCTACTCCGCTCAAGCTCAGCTACGCTGGTAAGGGCGCGGGGCTCCTCAGGTGAGGGGGTGCTTGGCTGTGAGGCAGGAGGCACACAGATCCCAGGGAGGCTGAGAGGAAATCCAGGGTCATCAGAGGTGATGAGGGCTCTGTGGAAGAGCCTGGGCAGGATGGCTGAGCTGTTCCGAGGGAGTGGATGCCAGCTGAGTCTGGGGGGGCGGTGTGAATCCTGGTAGTACCATGGTGGGGAGGTCAAGGAGCAGGGGCCGGAAAGGTCTGGGCTTGAGGTGGAGGGAAGAGGGACCAGATGAAGCATCTTCAGAGGAAAATGTAGGCATTGTCTTTGCCTTTGCCTTTGCTTCCAGAGAAGGACAGAGTTCTGCATCATACACCTCCAGCCTGAGAGCAGGACCATCCAGCTCAGGTCCACACAGCTCACACATACATCCGCCCTCCAGGCACAGCCCTTCTGAGAGCACACAGAAGCCCCAAGCACCACAGCCCCATTCCACAAGGAATGCACCACCGATAGTCCCAAACTCACACTCCTTGTCATACACGCATCCAGCCGCATCCCTCACATACCACAGCCCTCACCACCATACTCCACACCCCTGTATACAGACACCGCTCCAGTATCCCCCCCACGCACATGAAAAGCCCACAGATGACACCACA